>NC_085870.1:3816194-3846194 GCF_034702125.1 Engraulis encrasicolus
TTCCGCATCACACGCCCACCCACTGGAAAATCGCCACAGCCACTTATACTTTTGCTTTGACTGCAGTGTCATATTAGCTACTGTATCTGATCTAGCCCATTCAGAACTCGCAGAGAAAGGCTTCTGAACACAAACTGGGCGTGTATCTAACGGTGAGGTCTGCGTCGAGCACTTTTGTCGAAATTTCCTTTTGGAGTGCGCTTCGCTCGTGCTGTAGCCTATGACTAGCACGCAATATCACAACATACTTTCGTGTTGACTCAGCGGGTATGCCACGCAGAATTGGCAGAGACTGAGGCATTTTTGTATTCAATTGTCTCCTTTAACATGCGTCTGAACGAAAAATACCTTTAAATCAATCTGGATTCCCGTTACTTTGCATATCCTTTGTCAGGACGCTGCAGTTGTTCAGGCCGTGATTCGTGGACTTGCTGAAGTAGACACGATGGAAAATGCGGGCCAAGATGGGTCGAAAGACTCCGAGAAAAGCTCCGAGAAGACGGATACGGCCCAGGCCGGGGGAGATGCAGTCGAAAGCAGCCAAATGGAGACGCCGAAGACTCCAGGGATAAGCGCAACGGCCGTCCTCTGGACTTTCGGGAAATGTCTGAGTGCTCTTCTGCCAGTTTATCTTGCTGGTTATTATCGAATAAGTACCAGTTTGGTAGCTTTCGGGCTTATGGTCTATTCCGGATGGAAACATACACGCGAAGCTAAAGAGGCTCGACTGAAATCGGCCATACATTTGTTGGGAAACGAGCAGGAGTACACATCAACGAAAGTATTCAAAAGTAAACGGGATCTTCCTGCGTGGGTAAGATAAATGCCAAAGTAGTGTCCACACAAAACAATGATCTGTATTCTGTGCGCATTGATTGTTGTTCACGTCTGGCACTGGAGACAGAACTTGCAGAAATTGGCACAGAGGTCTGCGCTTCTATTTCTTTGGATGCAGGAAAACATTCAACCACTATTTGTGTTGTTTAAAACTCGTTGGTTCACTATTATTACATGTGGAAGTTTAGTAATAATTCACAGAGCGTCCACTTCTCAGATGTGTACAGTATACACACACTACAACTGGGCACAGGGTCCAGCCCACACAATTCTCCCAGACGTGTTTGACATGTGGAGTTTTGGAATGACAGTGCCAAGGTGTGATTATGTGAAACACATACTGTATGAACACTATCTTAAATAAGCAATGCTTGCCTTTTCACTTTATATCTTATAATTGCAGTACTTATTGACATTCCTCTCCGTTTGGAAATGTCAGACTTTTTAAGTTTGCATTCCTATCATGTTTGTCCCGATATTTAGCAACCCTAACTTCTGTTTTAGACAGGCAAGGTGGGGCTCAGTGAATCAAAGCTACACTCAAAGAGTGAAGATGCAACCAACTGAAGCAAAACATAAAAAATGTTGAAGTAGACCCCTGGAGAAAGATTCAGTTCTGCAATGCCTGTCTACAGACCTACATGTAGCACAATCCATCCGCATTGTGTGGTCCTCCTGTTAGCTAAATGAATCAAGATTTATTTGGTGACCCAGGGGAAGGGAAAGCCATCAGAGTAAGCATGATATTTGATTTTTGTTGTTGTTTTGCAGGTCAACTTCCCTGATGTTGAGAAGGTGGAATGGCTGAACAAGGTAGGCTGTACATCACCTACAACATGAACTTCCGATTTCCAAATCCAAGCAACAAAGTCAAGTTTGTCAGCAGCTCAAAACTCTGCTTGGAGTTTGTCACATTGTGTGTGTGTGCTGCTGTTGTATTCCAAAAAATCGGAAAACAACAAACAGACGCCACAAGGGATATGTACTCCCTCCCAACCAGCAGCTATGCAGTGGATTCATTAGTACAAAAGGCCGACCTTTAAAAACAGCCACAGAGGAAAAACCCTCCACATGCCACACATGCGGTGAAGGCCAGCGCCAGCCGAGAGCAGCCCTTTCTTTCTAAATCTAAACAGAATGCCCAGAATGCATTGCCACGCCACGACTCCACCCAACCCAACCCAAGCACCCCCTCCACACCCCACCTTCCCTAGCATCCCCTCGTCCTCAGCTGATTACAAGGGAACATAGTTTACCCAAGGGTACTCAGCGCGCCTGCCCGCTTGCCCGCTTGCTTGCCTTTCTGTCTGCCATTATGCCCAACAAAGTTGACTCTTGACGAGTCAGGCTTGCACATCAAGTGCGTGCTCACAGCAAGCTCTCACTTGGAAGCACACACACACACACACACACACACACACACACACACACACACACACACACACACACACACACACACGTACATACAGTACATGAGAGCAGCTGCTGTGTTGATGGACTGGCGACCATGGGACAGCTGTTTGCATGTGTGCGTGTGTGCGTTGTGGCGGGTCTGTCCGTGGGTGTGTTTGGCTAGCAACGGCTGTGACACGCGCGGGTGACAAAGCATCCGTCCCCATCCCTGTGGCCCCTTGCGTTTGTGATAATCCCCAACATTGAGCACAGCAGAGAGGCCAAATGCCAGTGTGCTGCTAGCAGCTTTTCAGCGTGTGTATCTGTCCATATTAGTGCAGGCTGAGTCACAGGAAGAAGGAGGAGGAAGAGGAGGAGGAGGAGGAGGAAGTGGCTCTCATCAAAACCAATAGAATGCTAGTATTTACTTGCAATCCCCCCCCCCCCCTATCCAACAGGCAGACCTCAGGCTCCTAGCCTAAGAATAGAATTGACTAACAGATATTGAATTTATGGTGTAACTTTAGTCACAAGAAGCATATTTGAGTCATCATAGCAACGGTCAGAGAGGGTCTTTTTTAACAAACACATTACAGCAAATGCCCTCGTGATCGAGAAGTGCTCCTTAAATAATACAGTATCCCTTAGCTTACACTATTGTTCTCTACTACTACTATACTACTACTTCATTACTAGTCTGATGAAGAACTTCACATTTATCCACCACATTGGACCCTCGTTTTTTATACTGAAGAGCTGTGTGTTTGTTGCTGATTCACAACAATGGACAACCATGTTTTCCAGCCATAACAGTCATGCTGTACAAGGCCAAAAATATCCCCCTCTTAGATACCTTACTTCTGCTTCACATAAACCAACATGCTTATGATGATGGAAACAGTTTGTGACATCGCGGTTGACTTTGTAAATGTTGTGGGGGGACACATGTAAAAATGTGTCTTGTAGTGTCCCTGGACACTGAACACAAACACAGCCTACACTGTAGAGATAAACCTGTTTGTTTTAGACCCTGCACTGCACTACATGGTTGGTCACTCTCTCGCACCGATGCTCGTGTCTCCCGCTGATACTATAGCAGCATGCAATCACATGGCAGTTACAGGTGGGGTTGCAGGTTAACCATTTTAAGAAAATGTACCATTATGACATCACGTTGGGGGTTCCGCAGGCTCATAGGAGTCTATGTAGAACCAAAGATTCTCTATTCTAAATGCATTTAAACCGTCTCTGGTAGAACCTTAGAATCCTGGGGGAGTTCCCCCAACGTGATGTCATACCTGCAACCCCACACTTGTGTGACAGTGTATTTAATTTCCTAGTGAACATGCGTGAATGCACAGATTTATATTGTATGTGCCGCTGTACATGTGAAATGGACAGCTTTTGGTTGGTGCTCTCTTAATATTCAAAACTACTCTCAGAATTGACTGGACATACGGTTGAGTTGATCCCTGAATGGAGAACATCTAAGTAGATGTTGAATGCTTGAATACAGCTGACGGACATTTAGTGGTCAAGTGAACTGAGTGGCTGAGAGATCTGATAGTATCTCTGAGTGTATGAAATATAATGAAAAGTTCATGTTCAGTGCAATGATAGTGTACTCAGCATCACATTCAGAAAGGAAAAGAGGTTTAGTCGGGTCGATTGCTTAATTGCATAATGTTCGGGAGGAATAACATACACATAGATATTAGCCATAGCTGATTAACCCTTTCAAAGCCTCTATCATCATTCGCTTGTTGTTACTAGGATGGTTATTAACAAATCTTAATGTGTTCCTAAGGACTCTAAGTAATGTTATAGCTATGTTGTTATGACGGAGTGTTTGTCAGCAAACAAACAGTTAGTTGGGTCATTACTAGCGATCCCATCTGCACACTGCAGGGCTACAAGAAAAAGGAAAAGATATCAGTAGTTAAAGGTTGCTGAAAGTGTTCTCCTGGGTCAGATCTGATAGTATCTCCAGTGGTGGACAAAGTAAAAATAAAAGTACTTTTGTGGTGTAATTACAACAGCAGCACATGATATTACATAGCTGTTACATCATTAACTTAATAACAAAGTCTATCTCAATAGGTAGGTACAATGGAGTCCATTGTACCTACCTATTGAGATAGACTGTGTTATTACTGAAAAACAATAAAAACTTAACAAGGACCTACCACAAACTCAATCCAACCTGTGCAGAATTAGCTTATCGTAAGACAAGTACATTGGTCTACTTTTTACTCAGATAAGTTACCTGTGTTGGAAAAAAACTGTGTTTCTTTTTTTTACTTTTACTTTTACTTTGTCCACCACCACTAGTATCTGACGGTATCTGATGCTCTCCCCCTCTCTCGTGTCTCCCCCTTATATCTCCTAGGTACTACACCAGGCCTGGCCCTTTATAGGCCAGTATCTGGAGAAGCTGCTGATCGAGACCATAGCTCCAGCCGTCAGGGGCTCCAACGCACACCTGCAGACCTTCAACTTCACCAAGATAGACATGGGAGACAAGGTGATGTCCTGAGCCAAACTCTCACGACTGACCAGACCGGCATGCCACGCAGACAGTCTGTCGCAAAGCAAATATTACTGGGATTCCTCAACTGAAAGACTATTTTATCTGCTGTGTGTGTGTGTGTGTGTGTGTGTGTGTGTGTGTGTGTGTGTGTGTGTGTGTGTGTGTGTGTGTGTGTGTGTGTGTGTGTGTGTGTGTGTGTGTGTCTTACAGCCCATGAAGGTTGTAGGGGTGAAGGCTCACACCGAAAATGACAAAGGACAAGTTTTACTGGATGTTTACATTAGGTAATGTTGAACTGAGTTGTTAAAATCATCCACACATATCCATATATGTTTTTGCATACGTTCCATGGTGTCATTACAGTGCACTGATTTATGCATCTCTGCTTTACCTGTCAGCTACGTTGGCAATTGCGAGATAAACGTGGAAGTGAAAAGGTACTTCTGCAAAGCCGGAGTGAAAGGAGTCCAGGTGTGTTGATTTGAATCCTGATTTACATGCTGTCATTGAGCTGTGCTGGGGGCCACAACGTATGGGTTTTTTTCAGGATAGCCTTTGTTTGGTTTGTTCAGATTCATAATTATCTGACAATAGCACTCATTCAAGTTCAGCAAACAAGAAACGAGATGTATCTACCTGAGATGTTTATCTGTCCAGGATGTCAAAGAGATGCAGTATATGGAAAGGGGGTCAAAAGTACATAAGAAATGGGAAAAGGAAAAAAAGAAAACGTGAGCTAGCTCATTTTTATGACCATATTAAAGTCTTCACTGATAACATCTTTTTTTCCCTCTCAGCTACACGGAATGATGCGTGTGATTCTGGAGCCTCTGATTGGAGACGTGCCCATTGTGGGCGCGGTCACCATGTTCTTCATCCGCCGCCCCGTGAGTCCAATGTTTTACTGTCTCTGTTTTACTGTCTGTCTGTCTGTCTGTCTGTCTGTCTGTTTCCACCCTGTTTGTCTGTCTTCACCCTGTCTGTCTGTCTGTCTGTCTGTTGCGCTCTACCCTGTCTGTCTGTCTGTCTGTCTGTCTGTTTTACTGTCTGTCTGTCTGTCTGTATGTCTGTCTGTCTCCACCCTGTCTGTCTGTCTGTCTGTCTCTACCCTGTCTGTCTATCTGTCTGTCTGGCCGTTTGTCTCTATCCTGTCTGTCTGTCTGTCTGTCTGTCTCCACCCTGTCTGTCTGTCTGTCTGTCTGTCTGTCTCTATCCTGTCTGTCTGTCTGTCTGTCTGTCTCTATCCTGTCTGTCTGTCTGTCTGTCTGTCTGTCTGTCTGTCTGTCTCTACCCTGTCTGTCTGTCTTTACAGTATGTCTGTCTGTCTGTCTGTCTGTCTCCACCCTGTCTGTCTGTCTGTCTGTCTGTCTCTACCCTGTCTGTCTGTCTGTACAGTATGTCTGTCTCTACCCTGTCTGTCTGTCTGTACAGTATGTCTATACAGCCCTGTCTGTCTGTCTGTCTGTCTGTCTTTCTGTCTCCACCCTGTCTGTCTGTCTGTCTGTCTGTCTGTCTCTACCCTGTCTGTCTGTCAGTACAGTATGTCTATACAATCGCATGTTCCGACCTTTTATTAGTTGCATTGCAGTCATCCACCTTCTTGTCAGGCATGTGGCTTCAACTTTTCTAGGGGTAGGTAGAGAGTATAGGTCTGCAAAATGCTCTTGCTGATATTCTTCAATTCCTGTAACGAATCCTGTATCCTGTGTATCCTGTATCCTGGCATATTGACACACCATTTCCTTACCGAAAAACATAATCCGCTCAATGGAGACAATTTATTGGAAAATCGTTATCGCCATCCATTTCTAAGTAGTTTTTTGGCAAGTACATCTGTCTATTAAGCTTTCTCTATTAAACCTGGCAATGCATTGTCAGGACTCACATAAGGCCAAGGCCAGCAATTAGTAGATCCTTTTAAAAAGTACACAGGAGTCAGAGATGGAACAAAATAGAAGTAAGAATATCTCACAGTGATGATTGGGCAGGATTATGAACCCTCCTTGCTGACACAGAATTGTTACATATCTGTTGTTTTTGACAAATAATGTAATGCCTTCATAGTTGCACATTATTTTGTGTCAGATAATCTAATGCATTCATACTGTAGATACAAAGATACAAGGACTATCTAAAGAAATTAAAACATGGCTCGTAAATCAATTTGTCATTTATCTCCTTTCCACTCCTTTAAAGGGGGATGCCACTATTTTTAGGCTTAATACAGTTAAAACCGTTGGCTGGGGTTTATAAAGGTGGTAAAGTGTATTTTTCATGTTAAGTGTTGTCTTGCTTTAAGACAAGTTAAAAGATGGAGTATGTAGCTAAGCTAGTGAAAGTCAATGGATCACTGTAGCATGTAGCATGCTACATGGATGCATTGACTTTCACTAGCTTAGCGACATGCTCCCTATTTTAACTTGTCTTAAAGCAAGACAATGGCTTACATGAAAAATAAGACACTTTACCACCTTTATAAACCCTGGCCAACGATTTTAACTGTATTAAGCCCCAAAATAATGGAATACCCCTTTTAACTCTTGTCTCCATTTCATATGCCCCTGTAGAAGTTGGATATTAACTGGACCGGCCTGACCAATCTGCTGGACATTCCTGGACTCAAGTGAGTTAAGCAGACCGCTGATATCAGCTTGCTTTCCCCCCACATACATGCTGACTGCTGGAAAAAGATATTGAGACATTCATGGATCATTTACTGCTGTCAGATGTCCCTGTGTGTTTGTATTTATACTGACGTGAGATGCATCTACAGTGAGATGTCTCTGTGTGTTTGTGTTTCTTTCTTTTTTTTTTAGATACGTTTGTATGTTTTTTAGATATGTATGTATGTATAGATACGTATTCTTGTGTTTGTTTCTTTGTTTACTCTTCATGGTGTCTCCATGGATCATTTACCCCGGAGAGACATCTGTGTTTGTTTGTTTGTTTACAGTCTTTATTTGCTCTTAAGGGTATACAGCATGTTGTGATGTTTGATGTTATATTAGTGATTATATATGGGTCATTTACTCTGGAGGCACATCTTTGTTTGTTTTCCGGTGTGTGTGAGGTTGTGTATTCTTATAACTGTGTTCTTGTGTCTTACTTATATTATTATATTTATATTATTTGTGTGTGTATGTGCACGTGTGTGTGCGCATGTGTGTGTGCGCACGTGTGTGTGTGTGTGTGTGTGTGTATGTGCACGTGTGTGTGCGCATGTGTGTGTGCGCACGTGTGTGTGCGCATGTGTGTGTGTGTGTGTGCGCGCGCGTGCGTGCGTGTTTGTGTGTGTGTGTGTGTGTGTGTGTGTGTGTGTGTGTGCGCGTGTGTGTGTGTGCGCGCTCGTGTGTGTGTGTGTGTGTGCGGTTTGTGTGTGTGTGTTTGTGTGTGTGTGTGTGTGTGTGTGTGTTCTCAGTGTGATGTCTGACTCTATGATCATGGACATCATCGCCTCCTTCCTGGTCCTCCCCAATCGCCTGACTGTTCCCCTCGTTCCCGATCTGCACGTTGCCCAGCTACGCAGTCCTCTGCCCAGGGTAAAGAAACAACACACACACACACACACACACACGCACACGCACACACACACACACACATACGCACACGCACACGCACAGGCACACGCACACGCACACGCACACCAGAGCATGGCAACCCGACCGAAACCCGACGGGCCTGGTCGGAACCCGACGGGCCGGGCCGGACTCGGACAAAAAAAATAGAATATCTGTCGGATTCGGGTCGGACTCGGGCTTGAAGCAAACAGACATTGTGAAAATTGTAAGCAACCAGAGGAAACGTTTCAGTTCATGCAAACGGCAGTTTTGTGATTAAAAAAATAAGTAATTGAATATGCATAAATGAAAATGTTGGTAGGCTACTCGTGCGAGTGATTATTATTGGCTGTATGCACGCGCCAGTTACCAGTGGCAACATGGACGCTCACTCCGAGTCAGCCAGCAGGGATGCAGAGTCAACTTGCTTTCTTAATAAGTGCCAAATCAGTTGTCAGTGAACGCATGGTCTTTTGTTGTAGGCCTATGTGTAGGCCATGTTTTAGCATGCCTTCGTGGCTGTCTTGAATATTGAACATAAAATGACGACGTTTGTCACTGCATTGGTCGCCAAGGATTACATTTCCAGCATGGGCTAACAAGGAGCATAATATGGACTAATATAACTAAGAAGACGCACGCGCTACGTGGAGTATTCTAAGGTAGGGGCAGAGAGGTTTCCTGTTGTTTTGTCCGCTGTGACATGTCATGTCCTTCACGTAGGTTCTTTTGTTGTCACTTTTACTGTACAGTTGTAACTATGCGCGTGCAACCTTTCCTCATTTTATAGCCTATAGACCGCATGGACATCAGGGGAAATGACATTCTCTTGGAGGGCCGAACAGGCTACTGTTCTTCGGGGTTAACTTATAGCCCATCCTTCTTAACGACAGAAGCAGCAGCTTCACGGGGCTCGCGGGGATTTATTTGCACTAACAGTAACGTAACAAATGCTTTGATAGCCGCGCTGACTGCATCCAAAACGTATTCGTTAGTTTTCGCCTTTCTTATCCTCTCACGCCCCTCCCATGCATTTGATCACCGCACCCAACATCTCTGGTTAGTCTAACCGAAAGAAACATAAGGTGCGCTGTCACATGTGTGTGTGTGTGTGTGCGTGCGCGTGCGCGCGTGTGTGTGTGTGTGTTTATACTTACTTGCATAACTAAATTAGGCTACTGCAAATTGCCTCATCCTAACGTCTTTGCCTATCCTGGCTATTTATCACGTGCTATTTTGAGTATGGAGGAGCCCACATAGAAAATCTTGCTTGCGCACAGGTTCTGTTGTTATTACAGTGGTCTCGGGCTGCGGACGGGTTCGGACACAAACATTTTAATTAGTCTCGGGCTCGGGTCGGGGTTGATCACTTTTCTGTCGGCTGAGGGCCGGGCTCGGACATAAAAAAACGGCCCGAGCCACACTCTAACGCACACACTCGCACGCACACAGCCCAACCTTAATATCTTTGTGGGGCCCTTCCTATCTTTGTGGGGCCCTTCCATTCATATGAACCCTAAGGCCAGATTCACACTAGAGCGTGGCGGAAAGGCAGCAAGACGACTGAGCTCTTTCTGCTTAATTTCGGCCGGTGTGTTCTACTCGGCCTTTCGCACTGATAGCGTCCCCCCACAGCCAAAGCTAGTTTGCTACTTTGCCATTCATTCGATTGGGACACTGCCGCCCGCTGCCGTCCAAAATCCGCTCGAGTTCTATTTTCCATATGTAGCGCGGATCGGAGCGTCTCCCGCGCCGCTACCGCCCGACTTCCGCCGTTTGGTGTGGAAGGACAGATCTGTTTCCATGTATTTTTGCCATTCCGCCCCGCTTCCCCGCTCTGGTGTGAATTAGGCCTAACAGTAGCTAAAGAATGCTAAACTGTGCCCAAACCAAAACAATCCCTAACCCTAACCCCTAGCCAGTGAGGAAATATTTTACATTTTTACATTTACCAGTAACAACAAAACTAGGAGTGAGGGCCCTAGCATGTGGGCGTGCTCCAATAGCACTGGCCTCTCAAAGGTAGATTGGTGTAGCGCACACACACACACACACACACACACACACACACACACACACACACACACACACACACACACACACACACACACACACACACACACACACCTATACACCCCTCCCCCCCACCACACACACACACACACACACTTTTTCCAAGAATGACTGAGCACAGCACTTACCCAGTAATTCATTTAGAATGAGCACTTGAGTGATGCTGTGTGTATGAACAATCATATTAACCAGTGATATGAGTCATGGTGCAGGTGGCTGCGTTTCTGAACAGGGTTGCCAGATGAGGCTGATGATTTCCAGCCCAAAAAATGCTCAAAACCCGCCAAGAAGCACAAAATCCCGCCCAATTCTATTGATTTCTATGGCAAAAATTGGGCGGGTTTTTCTGCTAAATGCCATTTTTACCCGCACACTGCCATCCTAAGCAGCCCAATTGGGCGGGAAACAGCCCAATCTGGCAACACTGTTTCTGCATGTCCTGTTGCAGTCCTCCCCCTTTGGCTCTGACTCACCCAGCTAACTTCTGCCTTTGATGCCCTCTGGGTGTCACCACACAGGAAAGGCACACTTGCTCTGAAAATATCACATATGCATGCAAGTACACGGTCTCATGTGCACACACACAGGCACGCACGTAGGTACACACGCACACTGTCTTGCACACTTGCACACACACACATACAAAGGCATGCATGCATGCACACATGCGCACACACACATGCGCACACAGGCATGCATGTGCACACACACACACACACACACACACACACACACACACACACACACACACACACACACACACACACACACACACACACACACACACACACACACACACACACACACACATCCTGATCTCGACAAACAGACAAAGCAAACAGACACATAGACCGGTTTCTCGGTTTCCTGCCAGTGTCTTGGCTGCAGCACCTCCACCTCTCCTCACATCTTACCAACCATTTCTCTCCTCTCCTCTCCTCTCCTCTCCTCTCCTCTCCTCTCCTCTCCTCACATCTCTCCTCTCCTCTCCTCTCCTCTTCTCTTCTCTACTCTACTCTACTCTCCTCTCCTCTCCTCTCCTCTCTTCTCCTCTCCTCTCCTCTCCTCTCCTCTTCTTACCTCTCCTCTCCTCTCCTCTCCTCTCCTCTCCTCTCCTCTCCTCTCCTCACCTCTCCTCTTCCTCTCCTCTCCTCTCCTCACCTCACCTTACCTCTCCTCACATCTTACCAACCATTTCTCTCCTCTCCTCTCCTCACATCTCTCCTCTCCTCTCCTCACCTCACCTCCACCTCTCCTCACATCTTACCAACCATTTCTCTCCTCTCCTCTCCTCTCCTCTCCTCTCCTCACATCTTACCAACCATTTCTCTCCTCTCCTCTCCTCTCCTCTCCTCTCCCCTCCTCTCCTCTCCTCTCCTCTCCTCTCCTCTCTTCTCCTCTCCTCTCCTCTCTCCTCATCTCCTCTCTCCTCTCCTCTCCTCTCTCCTCATCTCCTCTCTCCTCTCCTCTCCTCTCTCCTCCTCCCATCTCCTCTCCACTCCTCTCCTCTCCTCTCCCCCCTTCTCTTCTCCTCTCATCTCCTCTCCTCTTCTCTCTTCCACTCCCCTCCTCTCCTCTCCTCTCCTCCCCACCCCCCGCCTCCCCTCTCCTACTCCCCCGCCCTCCCCTCCTCTCCTCCCCTCTTCTCTTCCCCTCCCCTCTCCTCCCCCCCCCCCCCTCTTCTCCCCCCCTCTCCCCTATCCTCTCCTCCTCCCCTCCTCTCTCCTCTCTCCTCTCCTCTCCCCCCTCTCTCCCCTCCCTCCCTCTCCGCTCTCCTCCCCTCTCCTCCCCTCTCCTCTCCACTCCTCTCCTCGCTCCTCTATCCTCTCCTCTCCTCTCTTCTCCTCCCCTCTCCTACTCCCCCCTCCCCTCTCCTCCTCCTCTCCTCCCCTCTTCTCTCCTCTCTTCTCCTCCCCCCCGCCTCGCCTCCCCCCCTCCCCTTTCCTCTCCTCTCCTCCTCCCCCCTCCCTCTCCTCCTCCTCCTCTCCCCTCTTCTCTCCTCCTCTCCTCTACTCTCTTCTCCTCTCCTCCCCTCTTCTCTCCTCCCCCTCTCCTACTGAGCTGAGCTGGATTCCTCTCTCCACAGGGCGTGGTGCGTATCCACCTGCTGGAGGGGGCAGACCTGGCCTCCAAGGATAACTATGTGGCGGGCATCATCTCGGGCATGTCGGACCCCTACGCCATCCTGCGGGTGGGGCCCCAGTCCTTCACCTCCAAGCACCTCGACAACACGCTGAACCCCAAATGGGGAGAGATATACGAGGTGAGACTTGAAGACCGGAGAGCATGACTGGAGGAGGAGATCTCTGATGATTTGATTGTTTTGATTTTTAGAAGAAGATACCGCACACTCTTGTCCATCGTGCTGCAATTTGTTAAGAAAACAACGTTTCGGCCCGTATGGCCTTTCTCAAGTTTTAAGGCCATACGGGCAAGTTTAAAGGCCATACAGGCCGAAATGTTGTTTTCTTAATAAATTGCAGCACGATGGACAAGAGTGTGCGGTATCTTCTTCTAAAAAGCTGATCTACCCGCTACCTGCACCTCGAAACCTCTGGTGTGCGTTGGTTTCCTCCTTCAATTGGTTGTTTTGATACCATTTTTTTAGGTTCTGTGAAAAGCACGAATTCAAGTTTGTTTCTCATTTCTCAGCCAATCATGTGCCGATTTCAGTGTCCATTTCTGTCTGTATTTGTGAATCTTTCTGTGTGTGTGTGTGTGTGTGTGTGTGTGTGTGTGTGTGTGTGTGTGTGTGTGTGTGTGTGTGTGTGTGTGTGTGTGTGTGTGTGTGTGTGTTTGTGTTTGTGTGGGTGCGTGGGTGTACGTCTGTGTGTGTTTGTCTGCCTGTGTTTCTGTCCATTTGTTTGTGTGTGTGTGTGTGTGTTTGGTGTGCATTCATGCCTGTGTATGTCTGTATGTATGTGTCTGTTTGTGTGTATGATCTGCCTGTCTGTGTGTGCATGTGTCTGTCTGTCTGTCTGTATGTGCATTTGGGTCCACGTGGTGCATGTGTGCTGCCTGCTGCGTGTGTACCGTGCTCAGGTGATTGTCCATGAAGTGCCTGGTCAGGAGCTGGAGGTGGAGGTGTATGATAAAGACCCGGACCAGGACGACTTCCTGGGAAGGTACCGTCTCGCCATTTCATCCTATCCAGGCTACTGGTCCTACCAAGCTAGTACAATGCGCTACAGTAGAGCCAGAGATTCTTTAAGTATATAGAGATATGCCAATGTAATAGGTTGCTATGGGCACCTAACATGACCAGGTTCCGGTCTGCCCAAAGGGGCATGACGTACAGTTGAGGACGATATTATTAGCCCCCCTCCTGAAATTAGACATATCTCTTCATTGATCATTGAGAATGATCATTATTAATAAATGTATGTTATTCTGGAAACGAATACACCATGGAGATAGTATCCAATAAGTTAAATTTGGACTTTTCCATTTTCACAATGAGTTTAAACAAAAAAGTGTAAAAATGGCAAGGACAAAATTATTAGCCCCCTTATCATTAATAGTCAATACAGTGCCATTTATGAAAAAAAATTGACACCAGGCACTTTGATTAGTTGTTAACTATGTTGGCACATGTCCTACCAGGGATTTTGGCCCATGTTTTTCATTGCAAATAGTTAAGCTGGTCCAAATTGCATGGATGTTGAGGATGGACATTCATTTTCAGCACTCTTCAAATACTATCTGAAGGATTGAGGTCTGAACCACTCCATGACCATGGTTTTAGTATCCTTGAAGAACATTTGAACTATTTTGGATGCAAGTTTTGGGTTATTATCTTATTGAAAGATCCAGTGAAGATCTTAACTCCCTCTATGAGCATATTTTTGCAAGGTCACTTTCCACATTCTATCATAATTTTCAGTTTTTATGGTGCTGTACACCCAAACAAGGTTTCCTGTGGCTGAGGCTGCCACAGAATGATGCATCCACCACCATGTTTAATTGTGGAAACCATCTTATAACGATTCAAGGCCTATCCCTTTCTTCACCTGACAGAAGCAGAATTCATGCATCAAAGCAGGTGCAATTGAATATCATCAGATGAAAGCAGAGACGTTCAAAACTCATTTTTGACTTTCAAATGTTCACAGGTAAAGCTCAATAACACTCTGATATGCACTGCCTTTAGTAAAGGGGTTCTTCTGTGATGATGGCCCCAAAGCCCAATATGATGACAAGCCCTAACAACTGTCTTTCTTGGGGGGGAAAAAACCTCCAGGTGAGGCCAGGTCAATAACAATCATCTAGGCAGGTGTCCAATGCTTCTTTGGTCTAATGAGGCTAAGCCGTTTCCCCAGTTACACATAGTGGAAGGGCATCAAGTTTAGTCTTTTATTCAGCCTCAGACACAGGGAGTCTGGGTCTGAATCTGGATTGATGGGTCTTCCAACAACATTGTAACCCAAAGCATACATTTAGATTAGTTCAGAGGTTCTTCAAGGGCACTAAAACCATGATATTGGAATCACCCGCTCATATTCCAGTCCTCAATCCCACTGGGAGTCTGTGGTTAATGTCTATGCTCAGCATCCATTCGATTTGGACCAGCTAGAACACTTTGCAGTGAAGAAATGGGCCAAAATCCCTAGTGGGGCACGAGCCAACCTAGGTAGCAACTTATCAGAGCCTGTTGTCAGTTTTGGTTCATAAATGGCGCCATATGGACTATTAATGATCAGGGGGCTAATAATTTTGTCCTTGTCATTTTTGCCCTTTTTTGTTTAAAATCATCGTAACAATAGAGAAATCCAAATTCAACTCATTGAACATTATCTCCATCAGTGTATTTGTTTCCAGAATAACAGAAACGGTGAATAATGGTAATTCTTACTGAGAAATCAAGAGAAATGTCTAATTTCAGGAGGGGGGCTAATAATATCGTCCTCAACTGTATTACTCCTAGCATTGAATAGAAAGGTCCTTAGGTCTGGGCCAATGGAACCTCTCTCTCTCTCTGCTCTCTCTGGTAGAGCTACACTGTAAAACATTGTAGCCAGTTTGAGTTCAATTAAAAAAAAGAAAGTTGCACTGCTGTTTTAAGTTTGTAAGTTAACTCAACTTGAGAAAGCCTTAAGTTGAGTTAAGCCTAGAGTTGAGTTAACTTACCAACTGAAGACAGCAGGGCAACTTGTTTTTTTACGTTTAACTGGCTTCCAATGTTCTTCAGTGTATGGGTAAAGGTTTGTGTTAAGGGCTGTACACACACATCGCTGCTATTTGCTAGCTTCTCGCTTGCTCGCCTACTCGCCTCTCTTTCATGGAACGTTCGCTGAAAGTTCCCGCGGCTTTAACTGCCAATGAATAGGCGAGAAGTACCGAACTCTGCCTTCCAATTGGTTACTCGCTTCCTCGCCTCGCTCGAAGATAAAATATTTTCAACTCGGGATCCGCCCACATCGCATCGCTTGTACAGTACTCGCCTACTCGCCTGCCAGTCTCGCTGGAACACATTGACATTCTATTGAGTTCATTCGCTGAGCGAGTAACTAGCAGTGACTTGTGTGTACGGCCCTTAAGGGCTATGGTATACTCGACCAAAGCTGCATATCTCAGCTGAACAAGAATCATACTCTGTGTCCATCCGTCCATCGTGTGTGTGTCAACAGCAGCCGTGTTTGACTTAAAAACCATTTCCTGATTATGGTAATGTGCGTTTGTCTTTTCATCATATTGTTTTGCCTTTCTTCTCTTCTTCTCTGTAGGACCAAGATGGATCTGGGCATCGTCAAGAAGTCCAAAGTTGTGGATGAAGTAAGTATGACGTATGTGTATGTAACTCTTTGCAACTCTTTCAGGTCCGCTGCCACATACAGTACACCGTCTTCATGTGGTAATATTGCAGTCAAACGTTACCAATGTCACATAACAGCTTTTACGTGAAAAGGCTCTGATACAAGCTCCAACAAGAAGTTGCTCACATTACATTACGTAATACTTTGCTGATGTTTTTATGCAAAGAGATTTACAGTTATTTAAAGGTTATTGATTACAGTCCCTAGAGAAATATGGGGTTAGGTGCCTTGCTCAAGAGCACTTCAGCCATGGATGGAGGTGAGGTTTAGAGAGAGGTAAGGGTCGGATTCGAACCTGGCACCCTTTGATTCTTAGACCATCTCTCTAACCATTAGGCCATGGCTGCCTCGAAACTTACTAAACCTTTGATTAGTATGGGTAAAGTGTTGATTGGTATGGGTAAAGCGTTGATTAGTGTGGGTTGAGTGTTCTCTGTCTTTCCCCAGTGGTTCCCTTTGAAGGAGGCCAAGACGGGCCGCGTGCATCTCAGGCTGGAGTGGCTCACCCTGCAAGACAACACGGAAAAGCTGGACGAGGTAACCAAGGTTACCCCTCACGGAATACAAAATTCACCTTGTGACACACATTACATAGACATAGAGCAGTGTTTCCCAACCTTTTTTGTCTTCCGTACCCCCTAAGCATCTTAGTTGTGCCCTGAGTACCCCCTAATTCATGTTCTACATTGCTTTCTCTGTCCTGATGTGACTGCTCCATTTGTTACAATAATAACATTTTTCCAAGTACCCCCTGCAGTGTGCTCGCGTACCCCTTGTGGTACACGTACCCCTGGTTGGGAAACACTGACATAGAGGATTGAAAGTCAGTTTCACCAGCAAACACCAAATGTGCCATTTACGTAAATATGCTGTCCTCGTCTACGTACAGAATATACTTAAAATAGCATTACAGTATGTTTAAAGGGACACTGTGCAGGAAATGGTCAAAAAAGGTATTGCAACTATGGTACTCATTGAAACTGGGCTGTCTATTGCCAAATTTTATGTTTACATGAAAGTTTACTAAGTAATAAACAAATATTTTCTAGTATGGTCCAAGCACAGTCATTTTTGCATCTAAAAATGGCTATTTCTGGAAATTCAAAATGGTGGACCATGGAGAAGATCCCCCTTTCCATGTAAGAAAAGGGATTTTTTTCCAGTCACAATGAATACTTAGAATTTGGTGCTGGTGGTAAGTATTCATGAAAAAGGTAACATTAGTGAATGGGTAGCATGAATTATGGAAATAAACAACTAAAAATCTCACACAGTGTCCCTTTAAGGGCTGCATTAGGCTACAGTATTACACTGAGTGCCCTCCTAACTTATTGACATGAACATGAAGCCACTAACAGAACTGGGGTACATTTCTTGAAACCATAGTTGGTAACTACGTTAGCTACTTTGTTGTTTGCAATGTGATTTCCTATTGGCAACTACTCAAGTTGCTAACTGGCTAACAACTATGCTTTCGAGAAATGTAGAGGAAACATAGAACACAAAGACGTAGCAAAGCTAGAGCAGCTCGGACTCAAACCAAGAGGGAAAAAGTGTCAAGATGTTTTATGGTCATTGAACAGTTGCATGTACAGTGGCATTACAACCATGGGGACGTTGGTAGAAAACAAGTCAAGGGTGCATTTCTCGAAAGCATAGTTGTTAGCCAGTTAGCAACTTGGGTAGTTGTCAATGGGAAACTGCATTGCAAACAACAAAGTAGCTAATGTGGTTAGCAACTATGGTTTCCTTAAACACACCCAGACCAGACTTGGCACACTTTGTCTAATCTATACCTGTGGTTACTGTACAGAGACTTGCATGTTCTTGAGTGAACCTCAGAGTTACTGTATTTCATAGTCACTTCCTGTCTGCTCAGGTTATCCAGAGGAACTCCGCGGTGACCTGCAAGACAGCGGACCCTCCCTCTGCGGCCATCTTGGCCGTTTACTTGGATAAAGCTGAGGCTCTTCCGGTGAGTGACAGCTCCATCAGCCAATTAAAACTGTTTCCTGTCTACGTGCATCCAGTCAGTCAAAGCTACAAGGCAGAAGCTGTGCCTGATGGCAAATCTACTGTAGGCTCAGACTTGCCTTCTCTCCCTCAGCGTTGCTTTTGCCACTACAAGACTCAACAAGTATTTAGCAGCTGATCCCAGATCTGTTCTGGCTTGCAATCCACTCAAATCAAATTACCCCTTTTTTGGCAGAGCTTCAGACCATTATAGGCCATTGTGTGCTGTCGCTGGCATTCCTGCCTTTAATGTTCTTTCCTGATTTTGTGCTGTTTTCAGTCTTTGCTGGCCAAGCTCTGCTCTGCTCTGCTCTGGCCGTCTCCTTATAATTTGAGATAGTCTTAATGCCGTTAACGGATTGAGTCATGTTACGCAAGAATGCCTATCGCTGATCGTCACTTCCCTAAACTATGTATTGTGTGTGTGTGTGTGTGTGTGTGTGTGTGTGTGTGTGTGTGTGTGTGTGTGTGTGTGTGTGTGCGAGTGTGCGTATGTCCGTACGTGCGCATGTGCGTGCGTGTGTGTGTGAGTGTGTGCGTACATGTGTGGTGTGTGTGTGTGTGTGTGTGTGTGTGTATGTGCCTGTGTGTTTGTGTGTGTTACAGAAGAAGAAAGGCAACAAGGACCCGAGTCCCATGGTGCAGCTGTCTGTGCAGGACATCACCAAGGAGAGCAGGGTACAGTACAGTACAGACTTCATACACACACACACTGATAGTATTCAGGCTCCATGCCTGATTTCAGGCTTAACCGAGTTTGCAAAAATAAAAACATTGATAATAATTAGCCATTAGGTTATTCTTATCTCAGAAAGTGTTACAGGTTCAGGGTTTTCTTCTACTATCAGGCTTGAATAATGGTCACACACAGGCTATTAAATGTTTTAATAATGTGTCAAAATAGGCCTACGTTACGTCACTATGCAGTATCTTGTCGTCGTCGTTGTTAGAGCAGGGAAAAAAGTTCAGGCTCAGGATTTTTTTTCACTATCACCCCTGCATTCAGTTATATCTATTATACATTTGTTGTGGTAATTAATTACTATTCTGTAATATATTACTAAAAACTCTGTGCACAGTCATAGTGGTGTAGTTATATTGTAGCTACATTTCTGTCAACCAATAGTGAAGTGTTCCACTGACAGAACAGTGCGCATTATGGCGCTACAACAGGGGTGGGGAACCTTTTTCATTCGAATGGCCACCTCAAATTCTTCCGAGGGCCGTCAAAGTCCTTCGAGGGCCGTCAATGAACACAAACCAGGATTTACTCCTGCACTTATAGGCTTATATTGAAGGCAGACACCTTTAAAACAGACCCCACCTTCTGCAGGTCCCCTGAATATAACCTAATTGTATTGCAAATGTAGTTTCTAAGATTCTTTTACAAAATATGTCATATTTCATGTGAAGCTGCATAACATTAAAATGGTCTCGAGGGCCAGATAAAACGGCCTCAAGGGCCGCAAATGGCCCTTCAGACAAAGGTTCCCCACGCCTGCGCTACAACAATATCACAGCTTTTTGTTGGCAATATCATTACAGCAGCTCATTACCTACCAATAGGGTTAGAGGCACGCCTAAATCTGTTGTGCTACACGGCACTGTACTGACTTGCACAGAATAACACATATAATGGGAGGCGGGTCAACCATGCCGTTTGGCAAATGTTAATTGTTACGTTCTTGGTCAGACCAAGTCTCGAAGAGATTTGAAAGTCCATGATAATCATGCTAGTGCCACCCAGCACTGTACTGACTTGCACAGAGTAATGCACATAATAGCTAGGTGTTAACAGAGGCTTTCATGCAGACCTCATTGAAGGTAAAAAATAGAAGTATTCCATGTGGAGGTACAGTACTTCAGTCTGACGAGCATGTGATGAGCTCTGTCATTGACCTTCACCAAAGTCCCTTCTTGTGCAATGTAAAGTACTTTAACATGTTAAGACATGGCGTTATAAACTTGCTGTTACCAGAATGGCAATGGCCAAGTTGTAGTGCATTACTAAAGGCCCTGTGTTATGTCACAGTATTGTAGTACTTTGGTACTTAACTTTCACTGACTATTACAGCGTACCACTGGAGGTACTGTATCAAAGCTTCAAGTTTTGGCAAAGGACGCGCTCAACTTCTTGGAAAAAAACTAAAGCATTTGGGTGCGCGATAAAATGTATCAACTTAAGGAAGAAAAATCCGCACTCCCAAACTGCGTCTCATTATTTATTTATATTACCACCATGTCCAAAAAGCAAACAACATGTCCAAGAAGTTGAGCACGTCCATTTTTCTTCCTTAAACTGTATCAAAGCTGATATTACTGTATCTCCTCTCTCCCTTCTCCTTCTGATGGCACAGACGGCCTGGGAGACGGTGAACCCAGAGTGGGAGGATGCCTTCACTTTCTTCATCCAGGACCCCAGTAAACAGGACATCGATATACAGGTACAAGACATTGATATACAGGTAGACATTGTTATCATTGTAGCACTTGAAAATTGCTCAACTGAAAGAGAGGTGATGTATGGCATTTGTGTTATGACAAAACGTAAATAAAGCCACACCTTTGCACACATTATTTATTCACAGACGGGTAATGTTTGCTCAAGCATGTTACAGTAGTCCACACTTATTTCCCATACTGTTTTGTATGAGATATGTGATATCTAAGGACTTAATAGAGGTCCACAAATCCTGTTTCAGTGTTAGCAATGGATTAGTTAAACAACGGTTTATTTAAACTGGTACTACTGAAATCACTCACTCTTCATTGGTCTGTCTTTGTGTGTGGCAGGTGAAGGACAATGACCGTGTCCAATCCCTGGGCAGCCTGACCATCCCCTTGTCCCGCCTCCTGGCCCGCCCCCAGCTGAGTCTGGATCAGTGGTTCCAGCTGGAGAACTCGGGCCCCGCCAGCCGCATCTACATCAACACGGTCCTGAGAGTGAGTTCTAACCAAAGAAAGTAGATTGGATCAGAACGATCACTGGAGAATAACCAAAGAAAGTAGATTGGATCAGAACGATCACTGGAGAGAATAACCAAAGAAAGTAGATTGGATCAGAACGATCACTGGAGAATAACCAAAGAAAGTAGATTGGATCAGAACGATTTCTGGAGAATAACCAAAGAAAGTAGATTGGATCAGAACGATTTCTGGAGAATAACCAAAGAAAGTAGATTGGATCAGAACGATCACTGGAGAGAATAACCAAAGAAAGTAGATTGGATCAGAACGATCACTGGAGAATAACCAAAGAAAGTAGATTGAATCAGAACGATCACTGGAGAGAATAACCAAAGAAAGTAGATTGGATCAGAACTATCACTGAAGAATAACCAAAGAAAGTAGATTGGATCAGAACGATTTCTGGAGAATAACCAAAGAAAGTAGATTGGATCAGAACGATCACTGGAGAATAACCAAAGAAAGTAGATTGGATCAGAACGATCACTGGAGAATAACCAAAGAAAGTAGATTGGATCAGAACGATCACTGGAGAATAACCAAAGAAAGTAGATTGAATCAGAACGATCACTGGAGAGAATAACCAAAGAAAGTAGATTGGATCAGAACTATCACTGAAGAATAACCAAAGAAAGTAGATTGGATCAGAACGATCACTGGAGAATAACCAAAGAAAGTAGATTGGATCAGAACGATCACTGGAGAATAACCAAAGAAAGTAGATTGGATCAGAACGATCACTGGAGAATAACCAAAGAAAGTAGATTGAATCAGAACGATCACTGGAGAGAATAACCAAAGAAAGTAGATTGGATCAGAACGATCACTGGAGAATAACCAAAGAAAGTAGATTGGATCAGAACGATCACTGGAGAATAACCAAAGAAAGTAGATTGGATCAGAACGATTTCTGGAGAATAACCAAAGAAAGTAGATTGGATCAGAACGATTTCTGGAGAATAACCAAAGAAAGTAGATTGGATCAGAACGATCACTGGAGAATAACCAAAGAAAGTAGATTGGATCAGAACGATCACTGGAGAATAACCAAAGAAAGTAGATTGGATAAGAACAATCACTGGATGGAAAATGCTTTGGCCACAGTGTAGTACGTGGGTGTACCTTAAGAACACGGTACGCATACTCAGTAGGTGCGACGCCATGATGGATACAAATTGTGACTCCCTAAAATCCGGAAACTCCCGGTAGAAAGAGGATATCCGGTCCAAAGAGGCTTGAGACAAGAGGGCTTACTCACGTCTTATTATATGGTTGTGACGTCATCGGTCGAATGCTCCATTCATTTCAACGGGGCTCCCCAACGTTCGCACGTCTGTTATTTTTCGATAACGGACGGGTTGGTCTATAACAGACCGCTGTCAATGGCAAAGACTTTTCACTGCTAAAGCGACTTTTCAACAAGACTCTAATCAGCTGCTGTGATAGACAACACCTGTTGTCCTGGCTACCTAGCTGTTGCCTAGCGGTGTTTCACAACGGCACTGTTTTGTTTTGCGCAGCAACAATCTTAACATTAAATAGGCCTAAAGAAATGTCCCCGCCATGTGTGAATCATTTAAGTATATCCATATAATAAGCGGGTTAACTTTCGGCGAGTCGGTCGCTTTGTGGAATAGCAGCACTTCAGAGAGAACAAGACCCCTCCGCTCCGCGTCGGGGTCTAAAGATTCTCTCTGTCGTGCTGCTATTCCACGGTAGCGACTTTCTCGCCGAACGTTAACCCTTACATAACAGCGTAGTACGAAATGATGGCGAGGGGAGTACGGACATTTTATTCTTCTTCTACGGTCAGTATTGGAAGCATCAGGAAAGCATGCAATCAATGACACTTCCGCGAGGGTCGGAGTGTGGAACAGGTCATAGGACAGCGTGAATGTTTGTCAGCTGTCCTTAATTACCCCCAGCAATTACTGCTGACCAACAGCTGCCGTTAATTTGGCCACAAATTATCCATCATGGTGTCGCCCCCACTGACCATGCGCAAGGGAGTACGGAAAATTGTATCCATCGCACCCACTGACCAATGACCATGCGCAAGGGAGTTAATTTTCCATCCACTCGTGTCCTCAGGCAACGCCCCCGTACTACACCGTGGCCAATGCATTTCCCCCCGAGAGATTGTTCTTCTGTTCAGTTTCTTTGGTTCTATCCAAAGAAAGTAGATTGGATCAGAACGATTACTGGATGGAAAATGCATTGGCCACGGTGTAGTACGTGGGGGTAGCTTAAGGACACGGTACGCATGGTCAGTGGGTGCAACGCCATGATGGATACAAATTGTGACTCCCAAAAATCCGGAAACTCCTGGTCGAAAGAGGATATCCGGTCAGTGTTCAGTGTGTGGCTTAATTAAGTGCAGCTGCCAGTCAGCAGTAATTGCGGATTGGGATAATTAAGGACAGTTCCGCCCTCCTACCCTGGTGGTAGTCAGCAGTAATTGCGGGGGATAATTAAGGACAGTTCCACACTCCAACCCTGGCGGTAGTGGCATTGCATTTTGTCATCATGCCTCTAGTACTGACCATAGAAGAAATGTGACTCCCCCCGCGGCAAACTCATACTACGCTGTTATGACGTCAGTACACCCTCCTATCTATTCTCTCCTTGATTCTAACCACATACAGATACATCATGAATATGGTTCTATAAAAATGAATTTTAATCACACACACATCTACATCAACACACGGTTCTGGGAGTGAGTTCTAACCAGGCACGTCTACATAAACACAGTTTCTAGAGTGAGCTCTAACCAGCTGTATCTACTTCAATACAATCCTCAGAGTGAATTCTGACTACATACAGATACATCATGAATATGGTTCTATAAAAATGAATTTTAATCACACACACATCTACATCAACATGGCTCTGAAAGTGAGTTTTAACCAGACACGTCTACATAAACACAGTTCTAAAAGTGAGTTGTAACCTGCTGTACCTTTATCAATGCACTTGTTATATGAATATGGCTCTTCACGAATACATTTTTATCACGCACGCCTCCATCAACATGTAATGGTTCTAAGAGTGAGTTCTAACCAGACACAGTACGGTTCTAAGAGTGTCTTTTACCAACAAGATCTACATCCGTGCGACTCTTCAGAGCAAGTTCTAGCCAGATACATCTAGATCAATACAGCTCTAAAAGTGATGATACACTAGGGAACTTTTTGAACAACGCTATTATAATATTTTATTTGGACAATTTATCACTACCACATCTTTATCAGGAGAACTTGGATCAGCAGTAGACACATTTTCTTAATCATTTTTCAGAAAATTAGGAGCCAATTATGCCGTTGCCCAGCAAAATTGCTCATTAAGATGCCCTGTGTATCCTCAATGGGTTCTAAATGGCTACATGCACATCAGTGAGTTGGATTCAAAATAGCGATGGCGAAAACTGAAAAAACTCTTAACTGGCTACTGAGACACATTAACCGGTTAACCGATAATCTTAAATTATACAACGTTCGCGTGCCTGATATGCACAGCACTGATGTTTTTAAATTTTATTTTTCACATAAGCCTTTTTTTTTTTTTGCTGCGCAGGCAGGACCTGCCATGTCCAGCTACTGTTGCCAGATGGAAAATGCTGAATTATCGTACTAAATTTTTTTTGTTAGTTTTTAGGGGCTTTTTGGGAGGAAATTATTATTATAATTATTATTATTATTACAACCGGTTAACCCGTGGCAGAAAATTTTAACGGGTTAACCTTGACCCGATCGACTATCGGTTAAACGGTTACCGGTTAACATCCCTAATTCAAAAGCAAATCCAAAAAGTCAGAGAATGCGCGCATATCAGTAGCACAGGTGCTGGACCAAACAGAAGGTAACTGAAAGAAAAATAAAGGTCTGCAACACTGTTTGATGCTCCCAAAATTTAATGACATGACGTTTCGGACTATCCGTCCTTGCACTGTGATGAATGACAGATAGCCCGAAACGTTGTGCCGTTAAATTTCGACTAATTTAAATCAAACAGTGTTGCAGACCTTCACTTTCCTTTGGATTCAAAAGGACTCAGGAGACTGGACCAGCTTGAATGAGAACTTATTGGACTTTATCTTGGAAAAAGAAAATAGTATAGACCAAGTTCTAATGTGTTCGTAAAGAGGGTTTGTAATGTCATGAAATAACAACATGTTTGAAATGTTCCAGTGAACAATGATGCATTCCATGGGTGGAATTGTGTTCACAGAAGGGCTCCAAAAGTTCATATTATCATATCCCCGGCTGGCATTTTAAGGTTTGCTAATCCCGTCTCCTTGTCCAGGTTCTGTGGATTGATGCAGTGCACCTGGAGAAGCCTCTCAGCTCCAGCGACTCCACCGGCACTCACGCAGTCGCAAGACCGCAGCGCACAACACCCAATCCCAACTTCGCCACAGAGGTAAAACGCTGTTATTTTAATTATATATGACACACTGTGATCCCATTGTCACAGTGTAATCTATGAATCTATGAATCTATGAATCAAGTGAAAAGGGAGTTTTCCCTCACCCCTGATGCCACCAGGGGCCACATCTGAGCGGCCAAAGTCAGTTTGACTACCTATGACTTATGCTGGACCCAGCCACTGTGGACCTTACGCCTCTAAGAATCCCGGGCCCAACCTACGTGGACCTTATGACTCTACAATCTCTATCTATGTCTTCTTCCTCTGTCTTCTTGCTATTTCTGTCTCTCCCCTCTACTTCTCCTTCTTAGTCCATCTCTAACAATGATGTTTTTTTTCCCATTTGTTAAGCATTTTGAGTTGCATGCCTTATATGATACAGTGCTATTATACAAATACAATAATTTTATAATAATAATTATTATTATTAATCTAGACAAAATGCTTAAAATTGCTATCATTGTTATCATTTTCATTTTAGAAGTTAAAATTGTGTAGAGTGTTTTACGCACAAAATATCGAATTGTCGACGTGATTTTTCAGCTGGTTGGTAAGAATGTATATCAGTGCCATTTCCAACTTCTTCCTCTAGGGGGTGCTGAGGATCCATCTGGTGGCAGGCCAGAGTCTGGTGGCCAAGGACAAGGTGATGGGGCTGATGAAGGGCAAGAGTGACCCCTACGCCAAGGTCAGCATCGGGGGCAAGACCTTCAAGAGCCAGGTCATCGAGAAGAACCTCAACCCCACCTGGAACGAGATGTATGAGGTGAGCCACTGTGCTGACCAGGTGTAGTGTCTGTGTAATATCACATTTTTTGCACAGAAGGGAGTTGAAATACTTTTTTTTCCTTATGCATAGATCTCCAGTTACCCCCTTTAAGTCAGAAGCAATTATAGTCTTACATAATAATGACACTGTGCATAGCCACAATAATCGGATCCAACACATAAGAACAAGCATTTTGTCATGAAAAAGAATTGTTTCATTGTTTCTCGGGGGAAAAAAACATACCATGATATTTGGCTTCTGCTTAGCGGGCAACTAAATATGTGGCCTTAACTTGTTCATGCAAAATGATTGATATGTTCTCCTATTCTGAGCTCAAGATAATGGAAAAAAGGAGGCGCACACAAGGCTTGTGTGAAAAAGTGTATTGAAGCCGAAATTAAACAACAGAAGTCTGAGGTTAACTGCAGAAACAGACGTTTCGGAGCTAGTCCATTCTCAATGTCTCCAGTAGGAAGCGCGTGGCAGGAATTCCGGTGTTTTATAGGGTGACGTGTCAGTCAAGCCTTGTGTGCGCTTCCTTTTTTCTATTATCTTGAGTGTTTACTATTTTTTGGGAGAGCACGCACCAAGCAATACACAGGTGTTAAGTGCAGGCGCAGACGCCAACCTTTGTTGGTCTTTTGTCACTCTCCTATTCTGAGCACCAGGACGTTTCTAAGCACTGCTGTTTTTGACTTGCAGGTGGTCCTGACTGAGCTGCTAGGGCAGGAGCTTCTTCTGGAGGTCTTTGACAAGGACATGGACGAAGACGACTTCATGGGCAGGTAGTGATGACACAAACGTAGTGGTCTTGACCCTGCCATGGCTTAAGGGGACACTGTGTGAAATGTTTAGTTGTTTACGTGTATAACCAGAATTCATGATGCCCATTCACTAATGTTACCTTTTTCATGATTACTTACCACAAGCATCAAATTCTAAGTATTCATTATGACTGGAAAAAATGCACCTTTCATACATGAAAATGAGGTTCTTCTCCATGGTCCGCCATTCTGAATTTCCAAAAATGTAGCTGCAAAAATCACTGTACTTGGACCATACTAGAAAATATTTGTTTATTACTTAGTAAACTTTCATGTAAAGATCAAATTTGGCAATAGACAGCCCAGTTTCAATGAGCAGCATAGTTGCAGTACCTTTTTTGACCATTTCCTGCACAGTGCCCCTTTAATGGTAGGGCACTCGTCTACTAGCCTGATTATCATCGACCGTCAAATCTCTTCTAGACTTGGTCTGACCAAGAGCATAACAATTAACATTTCCCAAACGGCATGGTTGACCCGCCTCCCTTGGTTTGCTTATGGTTGTTTGCTTCCCGACAAAGTGAAAGGAGTTCCCGTATTTGCGGGAACTCACAAAGTACTTGCATTGCTCTTGACCTGACTAGTAGTTGCAACGCCGAAGGTGTTGCGTCACTAGGAGGGCGTGGCCTGGCTACTCGTCTACTACCTGGCCGACCCGGGTTCGATTCCTGGCCCGGGTCCTTTGCCAGCCTTTCCCCGTCTCTCTCTCCCAACTCGCTTCCGGTCTCTGCTTCACTGTCCGGTCATATAAAACACCAATAATGGCTTGTAAAGCCCCCCCCCCAAAAATACTGCAGCCTCTTACTGCAGCTGGGGTCGCCGGCGACCCTATTCACTTGCAAAAAATGCTTAACTACATCATAACAACATTGCTATGACATTACAGAGAGCCATAGTGCTGCACTAAGGGCTTTAAAAAAGAATGTAGTGGTGCTACTGTGTGAATGTATAGCGCAAAATGACTATATTAAGTGAACATTTGGAAGGCCAGTCCACATGTCCCGTATGTACTGACAGAGCTTGACATTAACTTTTTCGCTTGCTGGCCATTGTGGCTAGTGGTTTTCCCAAGTCACTAGCCATTCAGCTATCCTACTATCCACAAATTTGATATTGTTTCTTTTTTTATTTATCATGACAAGAAGATGAGTGCACAGCTTTCTACATGGAAATAAAACATACAATTACAGAATGAGTAGTTGAGCTTTTTCTCAAGCTTCTACAAACAACTGATACACAATTGATGTACAGGGGGCAAAGTGCAGTATATCGCAGGCTATTCTGATATGTCATACCATAGAATAAGCTACCTGCCAAATTGGCTAGTGACACTGAAATTGTTACCAGCCACAGCCAAGTTTTACCAGCATTTGGCCGGTTTGCAGCTGCTACTGTCAAGCCCTGGTACTGTAGTCATGGAGCTTGAGTAATTTGGTTTCTCTTTAGGTTGAAGATCAAGCTGAGTGACCTTATCACAACCCAGTATACAGACGAGGTAAACAAAACATTATTATTTGTTTATTATTAGGGGCCAAGCAGCGAAGCTGGCGAAGGCCCCTTGAGTGTTTCTAGGTTTTCTTCTCTATTATTCTTCAACATCTTTCCTCTCCCTTAGCAAGTCTATGGCAGCCCACAGAACCGTACATAGGAAAATGCTGTAAATTGGCACACACATTCGGGCCCGGCTCAGCATTACCCACAGCAATTTATAGGTCCCCAGCCCCAACGCTCTAGCGCCACCAGCAGGTCAAAGTTGCAGGTACATTTCTGCTTGTAACTTTTGAACCGCTGGGCCAATTTTCATAAACTTGGTATCCCTGGAATCCTTGGGCTAAGACGAATCCAACGCACCCTATGACGTCATTTTCCGCCAGGATAGTTTTCCCGCCATTTTGGATTTTATGACATTCAATAAAAATGCTATTTCTCCCACAATGTTTGACCAATTCGCCCGAAACTCGGTATATAGTATCTCTGGACTGAGTCCAATATGGGGTCTCAAGGAATATTGGATATCTTATATCGTTTAGCCGTGACAGCCAATCAAAATTGTCGTAAAAGTGGCAAAACAGGAAGTGAGGTCATATCTCAGCAACCGTTTGTCGTATTAGGCTAGGATTTCGTACACAAATAGCAGTCCATCCCATGACCTATTACAAAAAAAATCAGATCCATAGCTCAAACTCTGTAGCGCCACCAACAGGTCAAAATTTTAGCTACATTTTTGCCTGTAGCTTTTACACCATATGCCTAATTTGAAAAATAATAATATCACTACTTGGGCCAAGCCGAATCCAACGCACTATATGACTTAATGTCAACCGGAAGAAAAAAATCCGCCATTTTGAATTTTGTGAAATTCAATAAAAATGCTACTTGTCCCACAATTTTGGTCAGAATGCCCTGCAAAAAGGTACACTTCATCTTGGGACTGATATGCTCTAGGGTATTCAAAGAATTTTTGACACCTCTTATCGTTTGCCGGTGACAGCCAATCAAAATTGTCATAAAGGTGGCAAAACAGGAAGTGAGGTCATATCTACGCAACCGTTAGTCAGATTCTGTTTGGATTTTTTACACACATACTAGTCCATCCCATGACCTCCCACAAAAAAATCCAGATCCCCAGCTCAACGTCTCTAGCGCCACCAACAGGTAGCAGGAATTGAGGTCCTATCTCGGCAGCCCTTTCACGGATTCAAACTAAACTTGGTTCACGTGATCACACTCCCCTCCAAGCAATGCACACCAACATTGGCGAGATTTTGGCCAAAGGGGGCGCTGCAGTTCCTTCTGT
>NC_085870.1:3851194-3856194 GCF_034702125.1 Engraulis encrasicolus
GTGTGTGTGTGTGTGTGCACCCTCACTAGCCACCAAAGCTCAAGATTGGTGTGTGTGTGTGTGTGTGTGTGTGTGTGTGTGTGTGTGTGTGTGTGTGTGTGTGTGTGTGTGTGTGTGTGTGTGTGTGTGTGTGTGTGTGTGTGTGTGTGTGTGTGTGTGTGTGTGTGTGTGTATTTATCCATGTGTGTGTGTGCCAACACTATTGATCAAAACTCAAGATGGGTGTGCGAGTGTGTGTGTCAGTCTATGTGTGAGTCTCTGAGTGTTCTTCTACACCCTGTAGAATAGATCAACAAAGTGCCGTAAGGTCACAGACGTCACCCCCTCCGCCCCCCACTATGTTTTGTCTGTTTTTTGGGGGGTGAGATTGGATCACACTTTGGAACCAACATGGGCGCTCGCTCACTCGGCTGTCAACAACTGATTATTTCCTCCCTGTTACATCACTCTCTCCGCTGTCTGTCTGTCTGTCTGACGGCGCAGCGCAGCATAGGGCAGGGCGCCCCTAATTTAACCACTGTTTGGTAAATCACAAACGCTCGCGTGGTAAAATCAACACGGCCGTTTGTTGTTTTGTTTTGTTTCCAGATCCTGTGCCCCAAGATGGCGGTGAGGGTTGGAGATAAGAAGGAGCCAAAGAGGGTGTCTGAGAGCGCCGTTCCCGAGAAACTGCCCGAGGAGGAGAAGCATCAGGGGTGAGAGACAGGGCTGGGTTGTCTGGGGGAGAAATAGGGCCCGGGCACTTGTGGCCCCTCTTAAAGGTGGGGTTGCAGGTTAACCATTTTGGCCTGGTCCGTCCTTCCCTCACTGTAGTGGTATCACTCCTTATGCCGCTACAGCTGACCTCCCAGAGTCATATTTAAATATTCATTTAGGCTGAATAGCTTGTAGTAGTTGCCTGGCGGACCTAGCCTGATTATCATCGACTTTCAAATCTCTTCGAGACTTGGTCTGACCAACAGCATAACAATTATCATTTCCCAAACAGCATTTCCCAAATGGCCTCCCTTGGTTTGCTAATGATTTTTTGCTTCCCAACAAAGTGTGAGGAGTTCCCGTATTTGCGGGAACTCAGAAAGTACTTTCATTGACTCCTGACCTGACTAGTAGCAAGCTGTTGCGTCACTAGGAGGGCACAGCCTGGCTACTTGTGGCCCGTCTTAATTAGTGGCGCAGAACTGACTCACCGGCGGGCCCTGCACCCTTAAAGGCCCTTATTTTCAGAAGAGTAAAAAAACAAAGTCAACATTTCTGAAAATAGGGGCCCACAAGGGAATTCCCCACTATGCCAGATGGCTAGTCCAGCATTGATGAGAGCAGATTGATTATTACTGCATAAATGCCAGCTGAAGCACCAAAAAACAGCTGTAAACATGTCCAAAACTGAACTGAACTTCAGATAACTATGATTCGATATAATTTATATTTTGTCATAATATTTATTATAATATGATTTACACATTGTAATACAACAAATTCTATAATTTATGTATAGAAGTAAGTTGTTGTGTAGAATGAAATGAATGGATAATAGTATATCCCCACCTGTTTCTGAAATTCCTCATGGTAGGATTTCACATCAGGATAGTTCCTTGAGAAGTGCAGATTAATACAAATTAAAAGCCTAGTGGCTGCAAGCATAACATACGCACCACCTGCTTTTGTCAGTAGCATCTAGCCCAGCCCAGGGATGGGCAACTTTGATGATGAGAAGGGCCACATTTTTTCATCGGTTCCATCGGAGGGCCATTATGACCACGGATGTGACTGCAACTCTTAGAGTTTGAGGTGCAGTTGGTTGCTCACTGACTGCCGATATGGTTTCAAATGCAGAGGGGTTCTCTATCAGCCAACACTATTATGACAATTTAGGTTTTTTTTTTTGACCTTGCCATTTTTATAATTTTTTAAAATGATGTTTTATCTACGGGCCTCACTGAGTGAGGGGGTGGGGCCGTATGTGGCCCCCGGGCCTCCAGTTTGCCCATCCCTGATTTCAACTGTTGTTCTCATGTCCACTTGTAGCTCTGGGGATGCCAAAATCGCACCCATCAGTGAACCAGTCTCTGCACCACCAGCGGTGACAGCGCCAGAGGAGCTGTCTGCCATCGATGTCCCCTCTGAGCGTGACCTTGAGGTCAGCCAAGCAGTTGACCTCCGACCTCAACAGACGACCCCGAGCCCCGGCTTTGGAAAGGAGGTGGGTGTTTTGAGCAGGAAGTGGACCCCATGACTCTGACAGGGGTGATGCCATAGCGACGTCACTATTTAGCCTGATTATCATCGACTTTCAAATCTCTTCGAGACTTGGTCTGACCAAGAGCATAACAATTAACATTTGCCAAACATAATTTCCCAAATGGCCTCCCTTGGTTTGCTAATGATTGTTTGCTTCCCAACAAAGTGGGAGGAGTTCCCGTATTTCCGGGAACTCAGAAAGTACTTGCATTGACTCTTGACCTGACTGGTAGCAACGCTGAAGCTGTTGCGTCACTAGGAGGGCACGGCCTGGCTAGTCACTATTGACATCTCTATTGAGTTCATAATATCAGTTGTCCTGAGACTAGAAATGTAAATGAATGGCCCTTGTGAGTATAATCTGGCTCAAGTGTATATCATGCATTCACATCAAATAAACCCGAAAGGAAAACAAAAACAAAAACGTAAAATGAAATACTCGTCTGTTGTTTTGAGCTGGTGAGTATGCCAAGAACTTGACTAAGTAAGTAATCCAAGATAAATTAATTAATCTTGAGGTTGTGGTAAATCATCTAACACAAGAGCCTATAGTCCCGATTTTCTTAAAGGATAACTTATAAGGTTTTTAATGTAAACAAAGTCTGCCCCCATTAGAATAACTCAGATCTCGGAAAGGGCTGAGCCGAAAAATGCAGCATCACCGAGTACTAACAAGTCAAGGGTAGAGTGAGCAATACAACAGCATATTGACATTGGCAGAAGTTCTCATTTAACTAAATGACACCTGTGGGCTATCTGTCAGCAGATCTACCATGTCATGCATAATGCAGGTTGGTTTAGCCATTACATTACATTACATTTCATTTAGCTGACGCTTTTATTCAGAGCGACTTACATTTACTATTTTTCAGGGTATTGGTTGCAGTCTCTGGAGCAATGTGGGGTTAGGTGCCTTGCTCATGGGCACTTCAGCCATAAATGCAGGTATAGGGAGAGGTCAGGTTGGATTCGAACCTACAAACCCCCAGATTGAAATACCAACTCCCTAACCGTTAGGCCACCGCTGCCCATGTTTATCACTGAGCCGTGTTCTTGTAATACTCCCCCAGGGCGTGCTGCGCATTCAGCTGAGGGCGGCCCGAGACTTCACTATACTGTAGGGTGACCAGACGTCCCGGTTTGACCGGGACAGTCCCGGTTTGGAGTTGTGTGTCCCAGGTCCCGAGCGAACCCTCTCGGGACACAAATATGTCCCGGTTTTAGCCACCCACTACATTGAGCCATGTCTATCAGGGTAAATATATGGAAAAGAAGATTACATGTTTACCTGCCACAGTTAATGGCAGCCAGCGCTTGTATAGAAAGTCTGAAGGAGTCAGTTGCGATTTGTCATTCCTCCCTCTAAAATCGATTAGAATGCAGGAAATGGCATCTAAAAAGTACAAATTGTCCTGGGGGAGGACCCCCAGACCCGCCCGCCAAATATTGTCCTTCAGTCACGCACGAAGTGTCCCGGTTTCAAACTACAAAAATCTGGTCACCCTACTATACTGTCATGAATAAAGTCAAAAAGACCAAAAGAAAAAAAACATAGGTGACACTTTATTTTAGGGATACATCTATTAGCAGTAATACATACAATGTTAATGCCTGCATAAGTAACTTGTAAGGCATGTACTAAGCAAACGCTGAGGCCTACTAGGTCCTTACTAAGGTTAAATTGGTAATAAATCCCTTATTGTGCATGAACAAGACATTTGCGAATACATGCCTAACAAATGTTTGACTTTGCTTTGTACATGCCTTACAAGTTACTTATACAGGAACATTGTATGTATTAGTGCATTGTAGTATTGTAGTACATTGTATGTAATTTCACATTCTTTGTATGACCAGTGCATGTAAAGAAATTGACAATAAAACCTACTTGACTTGACTACTTGACTTGAGATGTATCCCTAAAATAAAGTGTTACCAAAACATGTTCTTGTGATCCTCCGCAGGGTGTGCTGCGTATTCACCTGAGGGAGGCGCGCAACCTGGTGGCCAAGGACAAGGTCATGGGGATGGGTAAGGGTAACAGTGACCCCTACGCCAAGATCCAGGTGGGGGACACCACCTTCAAGAGCCAGGTCATCAAGAAGAACCTCAACCCCACCTGGAACGAGATGTATGAGGTAATGAGGTGTGCGGGATTCTCTGCCTGTTTGTGTGTGTGTGTGTGTGTGTGTGTGTGTGTGTGTGTGTGTGTGTGTGTGTGTGTGTGTGTGTGTGTGTGTGTGTTGTCTGTCTCTCTGTCTGTCTCTCTCTCTCTCTGTGTGTGTGTGTGTGTGTGTGTGTGTGTGTGTGTGTGTGTGTGTGTGTGTGTGTGTGTGTGTGTGTGTGTGTGTGTGTGTGTGTGTGTTTGTGTGCACGCGCAAGTGAACATTATATAGCATATTTAGTATATTTTATTTGTATAATATATTGTGCATGCGTGTTTATATGTGTTTCAGTGATCAAATGGCATATAATGTCTATGGTGACTATCGTGTGTTGTCTCTCTCAGCTGGTTCTCATGTCATATCTATGGTGACTATCGTGTGCTGTCTCTCTCAGCTGGTTCTCATGTAATATCTATGGTGACTATCGTGTGCTGTCTCTCTTAGCTGGTTCTCATGTAATATCTATGGTGACTATCGTGTGTTGTCTCTCTCAGCTGGTTCTCATGTAATATCTATGGTGACTATTGTGTGTTGTCTCTCTTAGCTGGTTCTGGCTGAGGACGCCTGTAAGGAACTGCTGTGTGAACTCTATGACAA
>NC_085870.1:3866194-3911194 GCF_034702125.1 Engraulis encrasicolus
ATCCTAAAAATCAGAATCCGGTGCATCTCTAGTTTCTAGTGAATTTGTTTACATATGAGCAAAATTAACATCATCTCACGAAGAACCATTGGTCATTTACATTTATAGCGATGAGCCAACCATATGCCTGTGTGTTTGTGCCTGTATTTGTACTGTATTTTTGCATGTGTTTGTGTGTGTCTGTGTGTGTGTGTATGTGTGTGTCTGTGTGTGTGTTTGTGTGTGTCTGTCTGTCTGTCTGTCTGTCGGTCTGTCTGTCTGTCTGTCTGTGTGTCTGTGTTAACTTCATACATCATGCCTGATGCACTGCCTGTCTGTGTGTGTGTTTGTCTGTGTGTGGTTTTTAGTGAGCCCGAGGTGGCCTCTTTACAAAGTGAACCAGAGGAGGAGGAGCCAGCCAGTAATTATGGCGTCCGTGAGCCAGCCAGTAACTATGGCCTCCAGAAGCCAGCCAGTAACTATGGCCTCCAGAAGCCAGAACCTGTACAGGCCCCTCCGCAACCACAGGTGAGCCGGTTGGACAGTGCATAACATACACAAAGTGTTTTTTGATGGAGTGGCCATCGCTAGGGTTGTGGGTGTACTCTAGAGCATGACACCGGAGTGGATTTTCACTCCTGTCCCATCCCGGTCCCAGAAAAAAAATCCCATCCCGTCCCATCCCAGACTGGAGTAAAAGAAACAAATCCCATCCCGTCCACTCCTGAAAAGAATGTTTCCCAATCCTGCCCACTCCCACTCAAAATCAATCCCACTCCCATTTCATCAAAAAAACTAGGCTTTTTTAAATGAAAAAATAAGCGAGAATTCCCGCTCTCGTTCATTTCTATTCCTGCTCCTGCCCGCTCCCATTCATCTTTATTCCCGTTCCTGCCCGCTCCTGTTCATCTTAAAAATTTTGACTCCCACGGGACCCATGGGAATTCCCGAAAAATGTCATCCTCTAGTGCACTCTGACTGTCATGCCAAGGAGCCTGACTCTTTGGTGTAGTGGCAGAGCCCCATTTTAGTCCTGGTGGGGCAACTTTACTCCCCTTCACTACAAATGGTGTCAGAAGTTTATATGGATGCCTGTGATGTTTATGTCTAAATGTAAGTTCAGGAGGAGCATAATGACATTTGTCACACGCCACTTAGTTCGGACTGCCTTCCCAATCAACTAGTTCCTTTCTGTCCTGTCATTGTTTGAACTTATTTCCATGCTCAGCCCACCACCTCCCCGTTTGCCTCCACATCCAATGCGGTGTTACATTGTCAAGCGAGTGTAGGTTTACTCCTTTCAAATGACACATGGTCTATTTCTCTTCATTTTGTTCCTCCCTAGTCAAAAAACTTCCAGTATGAGCTCAGTGACACTTCAAGACCCTGGACAGCGGTGTCAGACAATATACCATTATGTCTTATTATCACCCTGTGAGCAGACAGAACGTCTGATTGGTTGAGCAGGTGTCCATTATTCCCCGAGAACAGTACACCTATGATGTCATGCGGGCGTGCATGCGTCTAAGCTGCTTCTTTCTATAACTTTCTGGGGAACTCCTATTACTAATTATAAACTGGCGGTCGCTATGGTCAAGAGACCCAGTGGTTAGTTCCATCGCATTTGGTTGTCAAGTCGCCCCGTTCTACGCGCGTCCACAGGCCTCCGATAGAGGCGCGTCTCATTATATTAGGAAGTGGTGCCCATAGCAAGGAACCTAGCGCAATGGTTAATGTACTTTCTCACAAAGCCTTAGATCAATATATGAAATAGATTACTTAAATGCTGGTATCCGGGTGATAAGCGGACAACAACCTTCGAGGTGTCCCGATATCAAAGGAAAATGGAATTGCCGACTTAAAGACTTGGCTGCGCCGTCGGGCTGTTAGAACGCTCCGCCTTGTCCATTATTTCCCTTGAAATCGGGACACCTCGTCGGCCGTTATTCCTTACATACATTTTAATCCTCAATTAATATTTGAAGAGTTCAGATGCAAAACCCCCTAACTCCATTTCTGAAGATCTGCACTTCTTTATTTTTAGGCAACCCCGTTATTAATTTGGTTTAAATTCATTTATTATATGGTTGTGACGTCATCTGTCGAATGCTCCATTCATTTCAACGGGGCTCCCCAACGTTCGGACGTCTGTTATTTTTCGATAACGGACGGGTTGGTCTATAACAGACCGCTGTCAATGGCAACAAGACTTTTCACTGCTAAAGCGACTTTTCAACAAGACTCTAATCAGCTGCTGTGATAGACAGCGTTGTCCTGGCTACCGCTGTCAATGGCAACAAGACGTTCACTGCTAAAGCACTGGCTTGTATACAAGTCAGTGGCTAAAGCGAATGTTTCATATCACTCCGCAGGGGGTCCGGTCTTTTGTCACTCTAATCAGCTGCTGTGATAGACAACACCTGTTGTCCTGGCTACCTAGCTGTTGCCTAGCGGTGTTCCACAACGGCACTGTTTTGTTTTGCGCAGCAACAATCTTAACATTAAATAGCTCTAAAGAAATGTCCCCGCCATGTGTGAATCATTTAAGTATATCCATATAATAAGCGGGTTAACTTTCGGCGAGTCGGTCGCTTTGTGGAATAGCAGCACTTCAGAGAGAACAAGACCCCTCCGCTCCGCGTCGGAGTCTAAAGATTCTCTCTGTCGTGCTGCTATTCCACGGTAGCGACCTTCTCGCCGAACGTTAACCCTTACGTACTTGATAAGACATGTAAATATTTAAATTACATAAATTAAATAAAAAATATGCAATTTTGATAGATTAGTATTACCTATAAATTAATTATGACATGTTTCTGGAAAGGCACTTATTGGGTTTTGCATCTGAACTCTTCATTTCTATTCACACTTAAACCGACTTGAGGTGGGTCTTTCATTCCTCCCGGGTGCTTGTTGTAATGTGTGGAATTGTCAATTGTCCCAGCCAGACCCCGCTTAGCACTTCTGATTAGGGGTCGACCGATACAGGTTTTTAAATGACTGATGCAATACCATTTTTTTTTTCATCACCCTTGGCCGATACCCGATTTCCGATACCCGATATTTGGGGCCGATATGGGTTAAAAAAAAAAAAGGTTAAAAAATGACAAATATTCCAGGTCTCAAGTTAAAAATAAACATTCCTTTAACATTATCAAATTGAGGTAGAACTTGTAACATTTAAACACCCACTCTAACAATCAAGTAATGTGTCACAATCAAGTAATAAAAAAATAAAGTGTCTTGGTGCTTTTAAAAAAAAACAGAATTAAATAAAATAATAAATATTACGTATCGGCCAAAACCACACGCGTATCGGCCGATACCGATACACTTAAATAAAACACTTCAAATGCAAATATTGGCCCGATACCGATACCGATATATATATCGGTCTATCCTTACTTCTGATAATGTCCTGCGAGCAGAAGCAATCCAGAGAACTTCAAACACCCTTACCCAAATCAATGACAATCTTCACACAAGCAACATATTATTATAAAGAATAAAACCTAATCTGTGTAGCAGGAGGAAGATTTCGAGGTCCCGGACCCTTCAAGTATGATTGGCGGCTACAGTGAGGACTCTGCGCCAATCACAGCACCACAGCCGACCGATGCAGCCAATGACGAGCCAGAACAGGAGGAGCCTGAGGAACCGTAAGTGAAGATGGAGGGATTAGGTGTCACTTGTCATTTATTACCTCCGCCAAGGAGGTTTTGTTTTCGGTCACGCTGGTTTGTCTGTCTGTCTGTTTGTCTGTCAGCAGGATAACTGAAAAAGTTATGAACGGATTTGGTTGAAACTTTGTGGAGTTGTTGGAAATGACCAAAGGAACAAGTGATTCCATTTTGAGGGTGGTCCGGAACCAGAACCTTTCTAAAGATTCTTCACCATTGCGGGATAGGGTGAATTTAGATATTTGAGTTTCTAACTCCACAAAAAGAAGGCGGAAAGACTTGAAAGAAATAGGGTGTAACATGGTAAAATGCTCATTCAAACAGCTTCCTTGAGTTAGGTCTGCACTCTATGAGTGCATTTCTAGTACTATCATTATATTACTTTGTTTTCTTACTATATATGTTTTAAACACCAGCTGTCCATAAGATGTCACACAGTCGAGACTTGTTTGAAGTTCACAAGTCAAATCATGTAAGATGCCAAAGAAACCCCACACAAGGCGTTCTGTTGAAAATGAAGACACAATGAGCCTTATGCAANATCAGGGTTCCCACACGTCCTGGAAAACCTGGAAAACCTGGAAATTTAGAGATGTGTTTTCAAGTCCTTGAAAGTCCTGGAAATTCACCAAATGTCCTGGAAAAAAATATTTGTCCTGGATTTTTTTTCCTTCAACTTTTTCCCGATTTTGTTTGTGGTATAATTTTTACTCTTCTCCGAGTCTAGATATAACGATTCAATTTATATCCACCTATTGAATACATTATTGTCCACACACACACACACACACACACACACACACACACACACACACACACACACACACACACAGTTTGGTCAGGTTGCCATCTTTGATTGCACTTATACACAGTCATATTCATTGACTCAGTGTTACCAAAAGTCGCTAGAAGTCGCTAGTTGGCTTGCTGAAAAGTTGCTAGCGATATCATGGCGTTATATATCTCTCGAAAACCTGCTTACGGTCATAATAGGCCTACAAATAGGCACTGCTATCTTTTTTGGACATCATAGCTTTCAGTCTCACTAGCCACTTTGAAAGCTAGTTTGATCTTTGGTGTGACAAATCACAGTAGTCGCATCAATTGTTTGTATGCAAGAATATTCCAGAGAAAACGAAACTGGCAACAAAACTGGCTTGCAGAAAGACAGATACCACTGGCCACAATGGTTGGTGAGCAAAAAAGTCAAAGTCAAGTCTGGTGGAGAATGCATTTAAATCCAAGTACACAATTTTTTGCGATAAGAGAGAGATTATTAAGGTATTAATTTCTGAGAGAATGTGACATTAATGTGAGTTTACATTGCACTTTCATTTAACTCCGAATAAACGTTTTGTGGATCAGAAAGCATTTCAATTGGACAGAGGCTGCACGTGCTGGGCTTGCGAAATTTGACAATTGGGGGGTGTGGTCGCCAAGCTCCAACAGATTCCTACTTGCGGGACAGCTGGTGATCTTCAACCGCAACACAGGTCAATACCTTTGGACAAAGAACATAGAATGGATAAGAACGCTTATTCGCAGGAAATTGCATTGGCCACGGTGTAGTACGGGGGCGTAGCCCGGGGACACCATGCGCAGTGGATGCAAGGCCATGATCGATAAAATTGTGACACTGGAAACTCCGCAATCTGAATTGCATTGTGGGTGCGAGGAGCTGCTGCTAGTTCCGGCCCGGTCAAAATAGGATGTCCTGTCGTCAATGTTCAGTTTGTGGTTAAATTACAGCTGACACAAATTCACTATGTCCTATGACCTGTTCCACACTCCAGCCCTGGCGGTAGTGGCTTTGCATTTTACCTTGCCGCCAGTACTAAGCAAATAACGTACATGGGATAAGAAGTATCACTCAATGGAAAATGCATTGGGTTATGTGTAGTCCGAGTACATTGCTTAAAGACACCTTGCTCATGGTCAGTGGGTGCAACGCCATAATGGATAAAATCTGAACTCTGTAACTTCGCAAAATTGGTCAAGAGAGGAGATCCAGCTGTCAGTGTTTAATGTAATCCCTCCTATCACTAGTCTCCTTAGTACTAACTGCAGAAGAAGAAAGTGACTCCCCTTGCGGCCATGCCATACTATGCTCTTATGACGTCTTTGGACGTACCCTCTTCCCTAACACTCATTTCAACCTTAAAGTCACATTGTCTCTAAAATGCATTGTGTGTCGCTGTGTATGTCCAAATTGTGGGTCCGACGGATGAAATATCCGTCCTGAATTATCCAAAAATAGTCCTGGAAATGTCCTGGAAATATCCTGGAAAATGATTTTTGAAAAAGAGTGGGAACCCTGAAAATGAAGACACGATGAGCTTATGCAATTGCCTTGACTTTTAGACGGTGAGGCTTCTTTAAAATTTAAAAAAAAAAAATGTATTGAGCAATAGCAATACAAAGACTCAGAAAGGATGGGGTGAACACCCAAACATAAGACATTGCTCACTTTTTTTCTTTTTCTTTTTTGAGACTTCTTATCATTAGTTGAGGCCTTCTTGTCAGCTGATGCGTTTGAAGGCTTGTTTGTTATTTAAGAAAACTCCTGTTGTTCTTCGAGGCTTTGATGAGTCACAAAGCACCCAAGGCACTCGTGCTGGAGAGGAAGGAAGCAGGAGGATTATGGGTAGCCTATCTGTGTGTGAATGTGCTCATGTGTTTTTGTGTGTGAATGCGCTTGTGTGATTATTTCAGTTTTGTATGCTGATGTATCCTCTGTTGTGTGGGTGGCTGTGTGTGTGTGTGTGTGTGCGTGTGCGTGCGTGAGAGAGAGTGTGTGCGTGTGTGTGTGTGTGTGTGTGTGTGTGTGTGTGTGTGTGTGTGTGTGTGTGTGTGTGTGTGTGTGTGTGTGTGTGTGTGTGTGTGTGTGTGTGTGTGTGTGTGTGTGTGTGTGTGTTTGTGTACCGTCTGTGTTTATGCTGATGGTTAAGTGTGTGCCTGTGTCTGTGCTTGTGCGTGTGTCTGTGCTTGTGTGCGCTTGTGCGTGCGCTTGTGTCTATGTGTCTGTGTTTACGTGCATGCACATGAGTGCATTATGTGCATAATGCATTATGTGCGTATGTATCAGGGCTTGACATTAACTTTTTCACCCACTGGCCACTGTGGCTAGTGGTTTTCCCAAGTCACTAGCCATTCAGGTATTCCACTAGCCACACATTTTATATTGTTTTTTGTTTTCTTTGTCATGATGGTGTGCGTCTAACCTCAGAAGATGACGTGCTAAAGCAAGATGAGTGTATAGCTTTCTACATGTAATTATATCAAGCAAATAGAAACAAAGTTATTGGGGTTTTCCTTGAACTTAAATACAAACAATTGATGCACAAGGGCAAACAACATAACATAGGCTCATATGATGCGTATGTCAGAACAAAGAATAAACTGCCAGCCAAATTGACTAGTGACACTGAAAGTATTACTAGCCACAGCCAAGTTTTACCAGCATTTGGCCGGTTGGCAGGTGCAAGTGTCAAGCCCTGGCGTGTGTGTGTGTGTGCCTATGCTGATGTATATATGTGTGTGTGTGTTTGTTCCAGGTCATATGAGCCTCCCACCCCCAGTGCTCCCCCTGCTGCCCCTGTTGCCCCTGCTGCTGTCCCTGCTGCTCCAGAAGACGTGCCAGGCCCTCCTGCCCTCCACCCTCCACACTCCTCCACTCCTGCTGCCTTCGCCTCTGAGGTAAAGCGGAACGAGCAACGTCTCTTCACGTTACGTATACTGTATGTGAATATGTCAACTTGTGAACGAGCAAGTGTCCTCACGTATATGTGAATATGTCAACTTGTGCATCAGTTTGTAACATTTCTGAGGTAAAGCGGAACGAGCAACGTCTCCTCCTCACGTATACGTATACTGTATGTGAATATGTAAACTTGTGCATCAGTTTGTAGCATTGTGCGAGGGGGACAACATACATCTAGCCATTTTGCTGTCCGTTAAGTTATTTGTTTCTTCACCTACTTGAACTTGCTGAGGTTTATGACATACTAACTCAAACAAATGTGCTGCATGAAGTACAGTTTTCTCGATTGCTTACACACAATTTCTGGAATCATGTCTCAAATTCTCAAAAATCAAACACACAAAGGGCAAAACCGCTCACTTCTCCTGAAAAATGAACGCCTTGTCTCAAAACCATGTACTCTCCTCTAAAAAACGCAATTTTGTTCTCAAAATTCAAACTACACTGTAATTTCCCTGTGTGTGGATGGTTTGATTCTTGTTTCGACCTGTAGGGGGTGCTGCGTATCCACCTGCTGGAGGCTCGGGAGCTGGTAGCCAAAGACAAAGTCATGGGGATGGGCAAAGGGAAGAGCGACCCCTACGTGAAGATCTACATCGGGGACGCCTCCTTCAAGAGCCACGTCATCGAGAAGACCCTCAACCCCACTTGGAACGAGATGTATGAGGTAAAGGAAAGTATGTGTGTGTGTGTGTTTGAGAGAGAGAGAGAGAGAGAGAGAGAGAGAGAGAGAGAGACAGAGACAGAGACAGAGACAGAGAGAGAGAGAAGTGGATGGATATAACAGGAGCTGCATAAAAATCATATTGTTCTGAAATGTTTTTGGTTCCCTTGTCTGAGGGGGGCTGAGGCTAGATGAGTGTGGAGAAATTAGTGGGGATGTCTTCCTAAATCAAAGCAATATTTTAAGTGATTTATAATATATGCATGTGTAGAGGTCTTACGTTATTCAGAAGGTACAATTGAAGGGTTTATTTGCAAAACGGTTTATCTCCATGCCTGTTCAGAGGTCATATCACCCATGTGTGAATTCTTATACATTCAAATATTTTGAGAACATACTTTTTTAAGCTACATAAAATGCATTTTGTAATGCATTTCAATGGAATGCCCAGTTCAAAAATGTCAATTTCCCAACATTCTATAAAATGGAGATACACCGCTTTGCAAATAAAGCCTTCAATTTTAATTTAGTACAATTCAATCTGGTACAAGAAATAAAACATTAAATATCAGAAACAGTACTACAAAGTGAAGTTCCTATAATAAAATCTTTTTTTCTTTCTTCTAGTTGGTTTTGCAAGGTAGCTCCGGCCTGGAAGTGAAGTTCGAGGTCTTTGACAAGGACTTTGATTCTGACGACTTCCTGGGAAGGTATTGACATTCGATTTACATTCAACCTGCTAAGGCAACTTCATTGTTTCCTTAACCCATTGATGCCTGAAGCACCCACAAAAAAGGCTGCTGAATGCCTAAGCCCTTTTGAAGTTTAAGCCCTTTTTTAAGTTGCCCTCAGCCCATAAAAACAAATTGCTGTATCTCAGCTTCTGCAGCACATAAAAAACATGCAATAAGTTGCATTTAAACTCGAAGACCCTCGTCTTGGTCATGCAGCTCCAGGTGCCAGGGCCAATGTTGCGCCACGCAACATCCAACATCAATGGGTTCAATAAAGAACTCTTGACAGTATTTTACAAGTACATGTATTGGCCCATTGAAGGAGCAAAAGGAACAGGTACATAAGAGTACACACAGTTTTGCATGGACACGTGATGTGAGCTTGATTAATGATGAATGATATGTACCGTATGTCATGCTGGATTATCTTATTCCAACAGGCTAACCCTCAGGCTGAAAGACATTGTAGTGTCCCAGTTCACAGACCAGGTAAGAGAGGCCTGTCTCTAAATGTCAACTGGGATTAGTGCCTATTTACACAGGGAACTGTGCATATTCTTCCTTAGACTGTAACAATTATAGTTATTTTAGCTTGTCTAACTGCTTTCTAAGTGATTCTGGTGACATTACTCTATGTGTCATTGTCATCATAGGCCATACTGAAAGAGTGCCTTTAACTGAAGTGAATATGAAGGGTCATATCTCTGCCCAATAATTCTAATTTGATATCGCATGATATTCATATTCGTCATATTTTCTTAAGATACAGAAAGATATGTAATAAACTCTTGTATGCAGGGTTTTATGTCACCAAAATAGTTATCAAGAAGTCCGTGCTAGTGACAATGACAATGCTCTCGTGATTTTGAAGGAAGAGAGATAGGAGAGCGCTGCCTTGGGTCTCAGTCAAATGTACTGCAGCTGCTCTTCAAGGGAAAAGGGGTTTTCAAAACTTCAAAGGAGAAAAGGAGATTCCCTTTTTACTTTTTATTTTTTCCCACACGCACCGATTGAAAAACACTCTTGTGCGAGTCGAAACACGCCGGTGCGTGTGGAAATAATAAAAAGTAAAAAAGCAGTGTTGCCTCTGGACCCTACTTTACTCCTTTGAATGCTCTCATGGTATCGTTAAGCTTTTTCAGCAAAATATTGAATGAGACGGCCGGCGATCCCATGTGCATGAAAGGGTTAAGCACCTGCTCCCGTTCCTGTTCCTGAAATGCGTGTTTCTGTTGTTGTTGCCATCTGCTCCTGTTCCTCAAATGCCTGTTTGTTGTTGCAGTGGTACACTCTGAAGGGCATGAAAGGGTTAAGTAACTGCTACGGTTCTTCACATGGCTACTGTGTTGTTGCCATCTGCATTTAAAGGGGTATGCCACTATGCTGGGGCTTAATACAGTTAAAATCGTTGGCCAGGGTTTATAAAGGTGGTTAAGTGTCTTGTTTTTCATGCAAGCCGTTGTCTAGCTTTAAGACAAGTTAAAAGAGGGACCATGTCGCTAAGCTAGTGAAAGTCAATGCATCCGTGTAGCAAGACAACCCTTAACATGAAAAATAAGACACTTTACCACCTTTATAAACCTCAGCCAATGATTTTAACTGTATTAAGCCCCAAAATAGTGGCATACCCCTTTAAGGGTTAAGTAGGCCTACCTGCCCCTGTCCCTCACATGCCTGCCTGCCTGTGTGTTGTTGTTTCAGTGGTACACCCTGAAGGACATCAAGAGCGGCCAAGTCCACATGGTGCTGGAGTGGCTGCCGCTGGCAACGAGTGCTGACCATCTCGAACAGGTCACTGAAGAATTACTATATTGTCTTATTTGTTACTAACCGCACGAATAGACCAGGCGCGATGCGATTCAAGCGACAGAGTGATATGCGCGATTCAAGCGACTACAGTATGTCCGTTACAAGCAGAAGGCAAAGCATTCAAACATTCCCATTGACTGTGGTCACTGACCTCTATACAGTCATTGGCTGTCGCGGCTTGTCGCCGAACCGCGTCATAGAAAGTTGAAAGGATTTCAACTTCAAACTGTCGTGCTCGTCGCGCAAATCGCTCTAGTCTCCAGAATCGCTTTTGTCTCGCGACTCAATACAAAGTCAATTACTTCCGTCGCTTGCCTCGCTCTTGTCGCGGTAGGTGTATTTGTGCGGTAAGTCAGACCAAGATCGTTGTTTGTGTGTTCCAATATCTAATGGATGAGCGAGAGTGAGAAGCGTTTTTTGACACAATTGATAAGCATCAACACCGCCAAATGCATGTGTGATTGTGTGTGTTATAAACGTTATGCGTGTGTGTGTGTGTGTGCATGCGTGCGTGCGTGCGTGCGTGTGTGTGTGTGTGTGTGTGTGTGTGTGTGTGTGTGTGTGTGTGTGTGTGTGTGTGTGTGTGTGTGTGTGTGTGCGCGCGCGAGAGTGTGTGTGTTATAAACTTCATGTGCGTGTGTGTGTGTTATAAACTTCATGTGTGTGTGTGCTTCCAGGTGCTGCATCTGCAGTCCCAGCTGAGCTACCAGAACAAGGCCGTGCCCTCAGCTGCTCTGCTCTTCCTCTACCTGGACAGGGCCCACGCTCTACCTGTGAGGACTGGATAACACACACACACACACACACACACACACACACACACACACACACACACACACACACACACACACACACACACACACACAGTAGAGAGTATGTTCAGTAGTCTGCATGTTTCTTTAGTGTGTTCAGTAGTCTGCATGTTTCTTTAGTGTGCTCAGTAGTCTGCATGTTTCTTTAGTATGTTCAGTAGTCTGCATGTTTCTTTAGTGTACTCAGTAGTCTGCATGTTTCTTTAGTATGCTCAGTAGTCTGCATGTTTCTTTAGTGTGCTCAGTAGTCTGCATGTTTCTTTAGTATGTTCAGTAGTCTGCATGTTTCTTTAGTGTGCTCAGTAGTCTGCATGTTTCTTTAGTGTGCTCAGTAGTCTGCATGTTTCTTTAGTATGTTCAGTAGTCTGCATGTTTCTTTAGTGTGTTAACTAGTCTGAATATTCTTGTAGTGTGTTCAGTAGTCTGCATGTTTCTTTAGTATGCTCAGTAGTCTGCATGTTTCTTTAGTGTGCTCAGTAGTCTGCATGTTTCTTTAGTATGTTCAGTAGTCTGCATGTTTCTTTAGTGTGCTCAGTAGTCTGCATGTTTCTTTAGTACAGGGGTCCCCAAACTAAGGCCCCTTTGACCGGCCCTCCACCTTTCTTCATCTCACCATTTGAACTGGCCCAAAGAAGCAATCCTCACAGAAAAAAAAGATAAAATATATTTTTTTAATATTTTATTTTGTTTATCAACAGGCCTTCCTACAGTTTAATTTTCACTAACTTAGTGTGAATCACCAGAAGTTTCTTGTCTTGATAGTTTCTCATCTCACTGTAATATAAACAGGCCTACCATTTCTATTGTATCACTCCTAAACTGTCAATCACCATATGTTTCTAACCTTTCCTTGCTATTTTTACATGGTTATTGGAAATTAAAAGTACTACTTGTGGTATTTCAAATTGAAAAACATGTGAAGTAGCCTACTCACTCACTTATTTTGCAAATCACTTGTAATGATGAGCTATTTTGTGCTAGAACTTATAAATGAAGGAAGCGAAGGAAAGCACTCTTCAGATGTTTCTCTGTTTATTCGCCTACGAATGTTTCGGGCAGAGCCCTTCTTCAGCGTGTAATTTCGATGGCTGTGCTAGAAATTATGGCTATCAGGCAATGGCCTAGTATACAGCCCATATGATTGATCCCGGCCCCTGATCACAGTCAGGAACGATAATGTGGCCCCCAGAGAAAAAAAAGTTTGGGGACCCCTGCTTTAGTGTGCTCAGTAGTCTGCATGTTTCTTTAGTATGTTCAGTAGTCTGCATGTTTCTTTAGTATGCTCAGTAGTCTGCATGTTTCTTTAGTGTGTTCAGTAGTCTGCATGTTTCTTTAGTATGTTCAGTAGTCTGCATGTTTCTTTACTAGTGAGCTCAGTATTCTGCATGTTTCTTTAGTATGTTCAGTAGTCTGAATATTCTTTTAGTATGTTCAGTAGTCTGCATGTTCCTCTCCAGTTGAAGAAGAGTGGCAAGGAGCCAAAGCCTGCCGCCGAGCTGCTGTGTGGGGGAACATCCTACAAGAGCAAGGTCAGTCAGACGCCGCTTTCCCTTTCCATATCTCCATGACTCGAAAGGAAAGGAGGACTGTGTGCGTGTGTGCGTGTGCGTGTGTGTGTGTGTGTGTGTGCGTGTGTGTGTGTGTGTGTGTGTGTGTGTGTGTGTGTGTGTGCGTGTGTGCGTGTGCGTGTGTGTGTGTGTGTGTGTGCGTGTGCAGCTTTCCCTTTCCATATCTTCATGACTCGAAAGGAAAGACACAAATGTCTTGGCCTGAGGCTTTTTGACCCATTGACGCCTAAGGCACCTGCAAAAAAGGGTGCTGAATGCCTGAGCCCTTTTTAAGAAAAGCTGCCCTCAGCCTATAAAAAACCTAAATATCTCAGCTCCTGAAGCACATGGAAATATGCACTTAAGTTGCATTTAAACGCTAAGACCCTCATCTTTCATTAGAATGTGTTCATTCATCTCAAACAAACAGAGATTTTTAATTAAGTTGTCTCAAATCTCATGAGCCTGAAAGTTGCGTAATGCAGCTCCAGGCGCCAGGGCCAATGTTGCGCAACACAACATCAGGCATCAATGGGTTAAAAATAATATGTGTGGTTATGTATGCAAAAGTCCTCCATTGAGGCTCATAACTATATGGTTATAAAATGTGCGTGCGTGTTATTTGTGTCATTATAATGTTTATAATGTCTGGGAAGGTGCTACAAGAGCAAGGGCAGCCTTTGCCTTCCCCCTCCATATCATTACTGTAAAAGGAAATAATGCAAACAAATGCAAATGTCCATTTAACATTTTTCGTTGGTAAATAAAATGTGCGGTTATGTATCTGCAAAATAATAATAATAAGTCCCCCATTGAAGGTTATGTTGTTGTTATAAATCTTTTTTGTTATCGATGCCATTGTTATTGAGTTTGTGTGTTTTTACACAGTGAGAGTGAATACATGTATTTTTTTTTGTTTACAAAACACTGGCAAGACACTGGCAGCCAACCACGTGAGCTATTTTTTGACCGACCCCGGTTTCCAACAATCAGAGGCTGAGCTGTGCGCTGCCAGGGTCGCGCAGCCAGGGGAAAACCAAAAATGAGAACCCATGTACAGTTAGTTCTAATACGCAGTCAATGGTGTAACATAATCAGGGCTGATAGTATTCAGGCTCCATGCCTGATTTCAGGCTTGACAGAGTTTGCAAAAATAAAAACATTGATAATAATTAGCCATTAGGTTATTCTTATCTCAGAAAGTGTTACAGGTTCAGGGTTTCCTTCTACTATCAGGCTTGAATAATGGTCATACACAGGCTATTAAATGTTTGAATAATGTGTCAAAATAGGCCTACGTTACGTCACTATGCAGTATCTTGTCGTCGTCGTTAGAGCAGGGGAAAAAGTTCAGGCTCAGGATTTTTTTTTTTCACTATCACCCCTGCATAATAAAATGTGTGGTTGAGTTGCCTGTGTGTGTCACTATTTTGTTATTAATCCCATGCTCATTGCTTACATCCCTCCCAAAGGTATTAGATCGCTCCACGTCTCCTCAGTGGAAGGAGGAGTTTCACTTCCTGGTTCATGACCCCACGCAGGATATGGTCATCATAAAGGTAGGAAGTGATTTGGGGTGGATTCCAATATGCACCGATACCACTTTTTTGAAAACTGATACAAGTACGAGTACATTAATGTGTGTACTTGCCGATGCAGAGTACTGATACCGATACCTTTAACCACCAAAATACAATGAAAATGAATGCATGGCCTTGATTTTTTCCATCTGTGATATTTTTATTGTCCATTTCCTTGTAGATTTAAATGTTAGTAAATGTATGAGGTGGCACTTTTTTCCATGCTGCTTTCAAGTCCACAGAACTTGACAAGATTTTGCATTGTTTTGTGTAATAGCAGTATCGTTCCTGGTATCGGCAAGTGATGAGCATAATGTGATGAGTATAATGAGCAGTATCGGTGCATCCCTATTGTGGTGGATTCCAATGTGCACACTCCTGTCCTGCTCTCGTCCTCCCTTGCTCACTTTGCTGCTTGTGACCTCATGACGATGTCGCCGACGATGACAGAAAATGAATTCAATATCTTGCAAAAATACAATTCTAATGTCATTTTCTCATTTGCAATCGGGATAGTGAATGAAAAACAGTCCCCCCAAAAGTTGTTGTGGCTAGGCCGACAGCTGGGAAACGTTATTGTTTTCTCCACGGAGGAGGGGGAGAGGCCACAAGCACAAGTGGAGGATGGGAGTCTGCATATTGGAATGCACTCGTGGTGTTCATAGGGGACGCAATGCATATCTGTGACATTGTGTACATTTAGTTTTTATGAAGTATGGCATCTGAATATTTTGTGTTAATGTGAATATATATGACAGATCTGTATAGCTTAGTCTGGGGGAGAAATCAATTTGATATATGGCATCTCGTGCACTGAAGGCATTTTGCCATAATGTAAATGCAATAAAATACACTGTATGTGACGTGTAAGTAATGCACTAGCTCTTGAAGACAGATGTATTATATGAGAAATAGCGTGAGCGGTTTCCATATGTGTAGTCGCTCCCCCGACGCGGCCCACATGGGGTAAATGCCAAGCTGCCTGTCAGCTCCACGTCAGGCTCCGTGGTGAATACACTTCACTTCCCTACAACTCAATTACGCCTTTGCCTTCTCATGCCCTCTCCCTTCCTCCCTTTTCTCTCTCTCTCTCTCTCTCTCTCTCTCTCTCTCTCTCTCTCTCTCTCTCTCTCTCTCTCTCTCTCTTTATGCTCTCTCTCTTCCCTCATTCCTCTACCTGTCTCTCTTTCTTCCCTTTCTGTCTCCCTCTCCGCCCCTCCTGCTTCTCTGTCTATTTCTCTATCTATGTTTCTCTCTCTCTGCTTCTCTCTCTCTCTCTTTGTCCTCTCTCTTCCCTCCTTCCTTCTCTTTCCTCCTCTTCCGTTCTGTGTCTCCCTCTCCGCCCCTCCTGCTTCTCTCTCTCTCTCTCTCTCTCTCTCTCTCCCCCTCTCCCTCTCTCTCCTCAGCTGTCGAGTAACTGGGAGCAGGCTATTGGTTCTCTGGTGTTGCCTGTCAGAGAGCTGTTGTCTCATCCAGAGCTGGTCCTGGATCAGTGGTTCAAGCTGGATGGGGCCTCGGATGACAGCCACCTGCTGCTGAGGGCTGAACTCAAGGTGCAATATCTCTCTTCTTATTCTGTACTCCCCCACTAAATGGACTGCATTTATATAGCGCCTTTTCCACTCCTTCGAGCACTCAACGCACTTTACATTGTATGCCTCACATTCACTCATTCACATTCACATTCACACACCGGTTGCCGTGGCTGCCACGCAGGGTACCACCCTGCCACCAGGAGCAACTTGGGGTTAAGTATCTTGCTCAAGGACACAACGATGGAGTCAGGCCGAGCGGGGCTCGAACCTGCAACCTTTGGGTTGCTGAACGGCTCCTCTACCACCTGAGCTACCACTTAGCTACCACTTCCTACATACTGTATACATGCCGTAGCCACTTGTTCACTGTACTCTGAAAGAATCAGTAGTTTGCCTCACTGCAGTATCTCTTTATTATTTTGTACCCCACCACTGGGGCTGGGAGATATAATGGAAAAAATAAATATCACGAAATGGATTACTTTATATCACGATAACGATATATATAATAATAATAATAATAATAATAATTGTATTTGTATAGCACTGTGTCATACAAGGCATGTAACTCAAAGTGCTTAACAAATGGGAAAAAACATTGTTAGAGATAGATTTAAAAGGAGAGGTATAGAGGAGAGGCAGAAAAAGCAGGAAGGCAGAGGAAGAAGAGATAGACAGAGAATGTAGAGTCATAAGGTCAACGTAGGTTAGGACCAGGATTCTTAGATGTGTAAGGTCCATAGTGGCTGGGCCTATCATAAGTCATAGATAGTCACACAGAGATTGGGCGCTCAGGTGCGGCCTCTGGTGGCATCAGGGGTGAGGAAAAACTCCCTTTCACTTGATTCATAGTTTGTGAGGGGGAAAAAAAGCTCAGTGAGGTCTGAGAAAAAAGACCCCCTGTAGTCAGGAAGAAACCTCAGGCAGAGACCAGCGGCCACCTAGGGGAGCCCCCTGCCAGGGCTGGATTGCGAGTAGTAAGGGCGCTGCGGCGGCTGGGACACTATGACGCCTTGGCAGCTAGGAGTTGGCAAGGATGAAGAGGTGGGTCTTCAGCTGCTTCTTAAAGGAGTCGACGGAGGTGGCTGATCGGATCTCGATGGGGAGGGCGTTCCATCTCTTGGGCGCATAGCAGGCAAACGCGGCGTCGCCGATCTTCTTCTGCGGGGGGGTGGGGGTCCTTAGCAGCTTGGCATCAGTGGACCTGAGAGCTCGAGCAGGGGCATAAAAAGAGAGCATGTCTGAGATATAGCTAGGGGCAAGTCCATTTAATGCTTTAAATACTGTGAGCAGAATCTTAAAGTCGATTCTGTATGAGACAGGTAACCAGTGCAGGTCTGCCAAGACAGGAGAGATGTGCTCTCTCATTCTGGTTCTTGTTAGGATTCTTGCCGCAGAATTTTGAATGAGTTGCAATTTGTCAATTAATTTTTTTGGGAGACCGGAGAAAAGAGCATTGCAGTAGTCTATCCTACTGGTGACAAAGGCATGAATAAGTTTCTCAGCGTCTTGTCGGGGGGCCAAGCCGCGCACTTTGTTGACATTTCTAAGATGGAAAAAAGCAGATTTTGTTATCTTGTTGATGTGAGGCTCAAAGCTCAAATCCGAGTCTATGACCACACCTAGGCTAGTAACCTTATCTTTAATGTGTATGCTTAGGTCACCTAGGCTTGAGTGGAGTTTTGCACGTTTTTTCTTAGGCCCAATGAGCAACACTTCGGTTTTATCTTCATTTAATTTTAGGAAGTTACTGTTCATCCAATCTGTAATGGCAGACATGCATTTAGTCAAGGCATGAATGGCAGTGGTTTGGCTAGGCTCGACAGAGATATATAGTTGAGTGTCATCGGCATAGCTATGAAAATCAACATTGTGCTCTCTGATGATGGAGCCCAGGGGCAACATATAGAGAGAGAAGAGGAGAGGGCCCAAGCAACTACCCTGAGCAACTCCAAAAGGCACATCATACTTGTTGGAGACGTATTCTCCGATGGTGACAAAAAACTGTCTTCCTGTAATATATGTTTTGAACCACTCTAAGACGTGACCGGACAAGCCTACCCAAGATTCAAGGCGGTCAATTAGTATGTTGTGGTCTATCGTGTCAAAGGCGGCACTGAGGTCGAGGAGGATAAGTGCTGAAACTTTGTTTGCGGCAGTGTTGAGCCTAAGATCACTTATTATTTTGGTTAGTGCTGTTTCGGTGCTATGGTTGGCTCTAAAGCCTGATTGGAATTTTTCCAAGATATCATTCCCAGCCAGATGTTGATTAAGCTGTTTAAATACAACTTTTTCTAGTACCTTGCTTATAAAGGGGAGGTTTGATATAGGTCTGTAGTTGTTTAAAGAATTCTGATCTAAATTTGTCTTTTTTAGGAGTGGCTTTACCATGGCTGTTTTGAATGAGCTTGGAACGATATGGATTGCTTTATATGACGATAACAATATATATCACGATATAGCACAATTACATACGTTTTCCGTCATTCTCTTTATTTGCTCTTTATCTTTTCATGTCGCAAAACAACCTTTCTTTAAAATTGATCTTTTTATTCTTATTTTTACTGTTACATTAACTTATAGTGTGTATTGTGACACATATTCAATCGTATAAAATTGATAACATTAATTATCACGATATAAACGATATAGGAGAAAGGTCACGATATACACTTTTATATCACGACAACGATATGTATCGTCATATTGCCCAGCCCTACCCATCACCACCACCACCACCTACCTACATACTGTAAATATCTTGCCTGGTTAACACCAGACCTAATCACAAGTGAGATTGTCGGTAACACTTTACTTTACGGATCGCTAATAAGGTGGTAATTTCATGTTAATTTTATAGTTATTTCAGGGTAATAACTGTTTGTTTTTAGTAACAACAGCAAAATAACCATACAGTTTCCAGTGCATTGTGGTGACACCCTGATGACTCGCAGCACAGTGACACTTTGTTCACACACACACACACACACACACACACACACACACACACACACACACACACACACACACACACACACACACACACACACACACACACACACACACACACACACACACACACACACAATGCACTGGAAACTGTATGGTTATTTTGCTGTTGTTACTAAAAACAAACCGTTATTACCCTGAAATAACTATGAAATAACTATGAAATTAACACGAAATTACCACCTTATTAGCGATCCGTAAAGTAAAGTGTAACCAGATTGTCTTTCAGATCGAAACGATTGTGTAGAACTAAAGGCAGTATGGGAGTTCCCAGGCTAGTAAATATCCGCTCATTTACTTTACTCATGTACAGTAGACTCTGCAGTTTGCCTCGCTACTTCTTCCCCCTCCTCTTCATCTGCATTAACCAAAGTCTGTATTTCTCCCTCTGTGTGTGTGTGTGTGTGTGTGTGTGTGTGTGTGTATGTGTGTGTGTGTGTGTGTGTGTGTGTGTGTGTGTGTGTATGTGTGACTGGTAGGTGTTGGAGTCTAAGCTGATAGACCCGGCCGTGTGCGGGGGTTCTCTGCCCAGAGCGCCAGGGAGACGCAGTCGGCCAGGTGGGACACAAGTCTAGTGTGTGGTTGTGTGTGTGTGTACATGTGTGGTTGTGTGTGTACATGTGTACATGTGTGGTTGTGTGTGTGTGTGTACAGTACATGTGTGGTTGTGTGTGTGTGTGTGTACATGTGGGGTTGTGTGTGTGTGTGTGTACATGTGGGGTTGTGTAGTGTGTGTGTGTGTATGCATGTGTGGTTCTGATTTTTCGAGTTCAAATATTCATATGCCTCCATACTGCTGAGACATGCAGGTTACAATCTGTTGTCACTCATTTTGCATGCTGTGTGAGTGTGTGTGTGTGTATAAGTACTGTATGTGTGTGTGTGTGCCTGTGTGTAAGTGTTAGAGAGTGTGCGAGCGGGCGGGTGAGAGATACAGGAGAGTCAGACATGTGCAAAGTTAGTTGCATCATTGTTTTTCAACTTCTTTACTTTTTAGGTGCAGATTGAACTGGTTCAGATCGACCTACTTTTCCAAAGGCGCGACAGCATGGTGAGATGAGATCCATGCTCTGGTACACAACAAGGCACACCAGATGGTTAGATCTGACTGTTGCTCTGCTCCTCGTCTGTGCCTATTAACACACACACTCACACACACTACTCTCTCTCTCTCTCCACCTGCACACAGGTTCGACCTGGGGGAAAGATGGGAGACACAGAGTTCCAACCTTGCAGTAACCTGCGGAACCTTCAAAGAAAAAGAAAAAAGAAAAAACCCTTCTCCGAACTTCTTCCTCTTTGCGTACAATCAGGGCACCTTATACAAATATATATCCAACACTTTCCTTTGGTCCTTATACTAAGCCACCTTGCTGCCACGTTTGTCCTTTTGAGTGTGTGTTTGTCTGTATATGTGTGGGTGGGTATGTGCTAAATCTATATGTTGTTCTTGTACTGTGTATCGTACTATCACGAATAAGATGTGTTTATGTGGGTTGTTTACGGCAGTTGGTAGTAGATGCCAGGGGGTCTGTATCTCGAAAGCGTCTTTGCTAACGACGGTAGCGACTCAATCCTCTTTCGACAGCGACGCTCACCACTAAATCCAATGGAATGGTGTTACGTCTTGAGACGGTCTTAAGAGGGTAAGCAACGACAAGAATCGAGAAATAGACCCCATTTTAGGTCGTATACTAATATGACAGTTAGTGCTAATATCTTACATGAAGGCTGCTTACTGTAAGTGTTATGAGATATATATCGAGAAGGCGTGAAGTGTCTTATCTGTTTATAATGAAGGTTGCAACGATTCCTACACTGAGAGGAATGTTCTCACCACATATCTCAGTAGAACAACACTGCAAGAGCATATCAGGAGCGTATGTTTTCTGACATATTCTGTTCCCAATTTGGATTTCTCTCTTTTAATTTGATCACGATTGTTTACTTGTGTATGAAATGCATGAAGTATTTTTTATGGTTCAAGGACAATAAATGCTGTGCATCAAGCCAGTCATTTTAGGACTGATATAAAGGAGAACCTTGATGGTTTATCAAAAACCTCTAGTCCATCTATAGACAGGGGTCTGCTGAGGAGGAGATGTTTATGATTTTAAAAAGATTCCTGCGATGCTGACAGGCCATGTGCATTTGGAAATGTGGTTTTAATAACCCTAGTATTCCAGAGGAATACTGTCAAAAGAAACTCTCGAGACTGCATCTTTGAAGTAGTGATAATTTATGCAAATATATTAATGTCAAAGATATACTAGATGCCTTAATTGCAATCACATATTCTTCACCACTAACCAAAGCGAACGGCATCCAATGGCCTGATTAACGTGGCAATGTGCCCAGCCACTGTCTAAATCCTCAACCATCACTTTCACCAAAACGTCATCATTTGATAAAACTCCACTGTATCAGAAGCACTATATAGGGGCTAGTTGTGGTAGACTGGCTTATAATCATTCAACATCAAATCCCTTTGTTCCAGGCATGCCTGTTAAGTTTCTGCTGATTGCAGAAGTGCTTCAGTTATCAGAAACAAGGTGTGGATTTAATTTCGTTTGCACGACCAAAATAAAGTGTGCCATAGTACTGGCACACAGTAATACCAGGCAAAACCTGCCAATGGCCAATCACTGTTATAATCACTATCTTGCATAACAGGTTGTCCTCAATCGAGGGACAATGGACCAAGTTTACAGTACATATCCATACCGTCTGGTTCTCCCAACACAACAGGATATTCTGTCAATTAGTTGCATGGCTTTCAACTGAAGTGTTGCAGTGAGAAGCACTAACTTTCTCCATTGAATAGTTTTTTTGCACTGTTTTGTTACATTTTCTATTGCAGTACTTTGGATTTGTTTTTATTACTTGTATTGGATTCACTCTTTTAAATGGAAAATATTTGCTTTTTATGTTGCATTTCAGGTCATTATTGCAATATGCTGCGCTTTGCCTTATAATCACCAGTTTGCCTTTAAAGTATTTTGTCTATGCAGTTCTTTTTTTTGTTAGTCACTGTAAGAGATTTGCTTGTATTTGGAAGCTTGTTCACCAATTGATTTGATTTTGAACACATGCTGATCTGTGTACGCCATAAATAACAATGCCACTGTATCTAATCATTCATTTGCCTAGGTGCCTGAAAAGCTTTAACCACAAAAGTGTTACAAATAAATTTGAACCACACACGTACACAATGAAATGATCAAGCCGTTACTTTTTTTTTTTTTTTTGCACCTACATAGCGTGTTGCTTGACAATGAGGTCACAGTTCCTTTTATGAATAAAGTCTTGATTGCCTTCCCTCTCGGCGAGGCGTATGGAGTGGCACTCTTGTGTGTGAACACGTTTGACGCATCACATCAACACCTTTTGAATGCAGCCCATGGTGGTACTTTCACATCATTTTCTTTTCTCACCGAGCTATATAAAATACAGTAACTCCGCCAAGCATACTGTGATGCAGATACAGGGTGTTTGCGGAAGTGAGTGGGGGATGTGTCGAAGAGAGAGAAGCAGAAAAACAATAAACAGCTTGACAGTACAGGGGGTATGAAAAGGCAGCATTTTATTGAAGGTGGCCAAGAAAACCTGAGAGGAAAAATTCGTCAGATTTTAAATGTATTTATTCATAATCAGACAAGGCTTTTTCTTGTATTGCACTGCAATCAGCAATGGAACACAGACAGTAAAAACAATCTATTCTCTTCCTGACAGTACATGTATGCGATCTATAGGCGCCTGAAAAGCACAAGATCAAATGTTGTCCATCAGCAGGTAGTTCATATTACCCATAATACAACTGCAGGAGGGCATCATAGTCTTTGCTACGTACACACTTACACTGCACAGACAAAAATGTGCATTTTTTTTCTTTTCTTTTACAAAGACAAAGTTATTGTCTGACGGGTTGAATATTTAGCGGTGAGGCGGCGGCGACCATTTTGCCGTACTATGGATGTGCATAATGGTTGGTGCTTTGCACTCCTTTGTCCTGGCGTTCTTCCCACGCGGCTCCCAACTCAGACTTTATGTCAGGCTGAAATCAGAATAGCAGAACAGCGTTAAACAAACAACCTCCTCAACACGCTCGGGCAGCACTCACATTCTGCTGTCAATACCTGCACATTCTAGCTAAAACAGGGCTTTGAACCGTTATTTTTTTCCAAACGTTCCGTTCCGAACAGAAACGGAATTATAACGTTTCCGGTTCTGAGTTCCACCAATATATTGACGTTCCCGAACCGGTTAGAACCAAAAAATATTGTTCCCGGAACGGTTAATTTCGTTCCTGTCAGCTGATTACTCCCAATAGGCCTAACTGACGTTAAAAAAGAAAGACGGAAGTGCAAATGAGTCAGCCTACATTCAAAACTGTTTATTCAAGCGGATGAAAAGAATATCCTCCAGAATTTTGTCATTCAGGGACGACCTAAGCGGAGAAGCAGAGAATAAACCTCAATGATGAAAATGTGCGCTCCAAGCTGACTTGGGTAACGGGGAGCACTATGATGGACATTGTGAGTTTGAAGCGGCCATGGATGCCCAATAACGCCGAACATTGTCGGTGCGCTTTGCACGCGCTTCCCTGCAATGTCTTACAATAATGCAATGCAAACTCTGTCCTTTTGTATGACAGTGGTTTCTCTTAATTAAGATGTGGAGTGAAGACTTTGTAATCTACAGCTCTCTCTCCATTCAGTCAGAGAATGTCTGATGTCACACAGGACGTGAACCTCAGCCGCCATGGTAACGTGCGCAGGCAAATAATGATTTGTTTTGCTTGTTTGAGGAACGGTATTAACCGGTAATAACCGGTTACCATTATTTTTAAATAGTGTTCCCGTTCCAGAACATAAAAAATAATAACGTTTCCGGTTTCGTTTCTGTTCCCTGTAAAATACAAAAAGTTTCTGGTTTTCGTTTTCGTTCCTTGAACCGGTTCGAAGCCCTGAGCTAAAATAAATACAAATGGATACCTTTAAAATGTGATTTCTCAAGACATGATGCTAGATGTTCATGTATCTAGTCTCCAGTTGCAACTGGAGGGCATTAGTCAATTTCATTTCGTTTTATAACAAAGGGGGGCATTGGCAAGCTTATGATAAGGTAGGGGGGGTTCAAAAAAGGTTGAAACCCACTGCTATAGGCTATAATATAGCTTGTATACTACACTTTCCAGACGGCACAGCCTGGACATGACATTATGCATTGCGGATTCTTATCCAGTGACTTCGATATGACAAAGGGTGCTGGTTACAGCCACAGCAGCCATGTGGGGTTTGGTGCCTTGCTCAAGGGCACTGAAGCCATGGATGATATGGGATTTTTTTTGTTACTGCCTATATGCTGTGTTTTTGCACCCTTGGGTGCCACCCAATATCATGTGATCCACCTGCAGCTTGTGACCCCTCACCTCCCCTTTGATAAGATGCACCCCTTTCTTTGTTCCGAGTACCATGCACTGATGAAGGCTTGATAGTTCCAAGTTCCACGCCAACTCTCTGCTAGTTAGCCTCCATTACACATGCAGGACACCTGAGCTGCGTGGCGTAGCGTGGCGTGGCGTAGCGTGGCGTGGCGTAGCGTGGCGTAGCGTGGCGTGGCGTGGCGTAGCGTGGCGTACCTGTCGATGAGCGAGTCCCTCATGGAGGTGGCGATGGCGCTGGGCTGCGTCTCGCTCAGCCGGAAGACGCTCTCGATGACGGACAGCTCCGTGCTGGTGGTGTCCAGGCCGCAGAAGGCACACCAGTCGTTCACCACCATGCCCGCCGCAATCACCTCGCTACCACGGTTTACTGTGCCCGCCTGCAGGGAGGAAATGTGGCATACAGTTAGATATGGAGAGGACTGAACTTTTATTTTAAAATATATTTCAGGGGCTTTTATGCCTTTATTTGATAGGACAGTCTGAGATGGTAACAGGAAGCGAGTGGGACAATTTTGCTAGTTAGTAGAAAAGACCAACTTACTAGCCACTTTGACCCATTAGTGAGTGTGTGTTTGGCTAGTGGTAACATCTCTACTAGGCATTTTGGAGCCCTGGATAGGATACAATATATAACTGAGGTCTGAACAGACATATAGATGGGATATAATGTATACGGGCAGGGAAATGCGGCATGGTTACATAGGGAGAGGTCTGAAAAGTGCATACAATACTGCAGGATACAATACTGACTGAGTTTTCTCAAGGTTAGAAGAAAAAGCTGGAGAAAAGACTAGAGCGCTCTATATTCTTCCCTCGTGCAACTAAATGAGTTTTACTGTCCGTCTGTGGAAGGAACATGCCACGTTATGTATACCAGCTGTGGCTTACTGTCCCTGCCTACAGGAGCAAAACTCTATGGCTAGCATCGCTAATACATTACGACTTGGCTGTTACTATTCTGCTAAAGGCACATTTATAATAGGGCCATGTCCTGACAGATGAACATTTTGCCGTCTTTGTGGTGTAAAAGAAATGGGTTTTGCCCAAATGTCACCACTATATCTAGAGAGGAAGGTTTGAATCTACATGAAGACAGGATAAAAACACACAATTTGCTGTGCATGCCTGCAGGAGAAAAATGCCATGTTAGAGATGAGATGGACAGGGAGGCCCGGAGTAGTGGATAAATATGGACAATGCAGACTTGCATAATAGGTCAGAAATAAAGACAGAATGGGGGAAAACAGATATTTATGATCTGTCTGCATGTCTGCCTTATTATGTAATATTTCAATGTCTACAGTTATTTTGGTTCTCAGCAACGGTGTTGCAAAAAACTAGTCAGTCATTCCAGTCTTCTAGAAAAGTCATACTGGCTTTTAGAAATAAATGCATTTATTTGTGTTATTATAAAATGTATGAGAGAAGCTTAACACACTGACAGAGGGGACTTGCCCACGTGTCAGGACTAGGTAGATTTTTATAAAGTTATGTTAATTATTAATTGACTTAATAATATTAAGTTAATTACGGATATTTGGGGTGGTTTTGGGGTAGGTTGATCTTTGACATAGTGGATGTATTAAATACAGCAGACGTGTTAAGAGGATGACAACATGCATTCAGTTTTTAAAAAGAAATGCAAGCCTTAACCTAAAACGTTACATTAAACTCTGGCGAACTTGTAATAACTTCAGTGCTCTCAAAACAACACGAAAACACAAAAACAGATAAAAGCACACAGACAGCACTGAGTCATACCCTCATGTTCATCCAACAGTCTTGGTGACAAAACCAAACCAGTCATGCACAGTCTGACAATATATCGGGAGTCACGGTCTGGACAGCGAAAACACATTTGAGAGCCAGGACATGCACAAAAACAGGACACGTACTTGTCCAGAGACAGTCCTGTTTGACCACATCTCTAATTCTCCAATTTAGTTATTCTGCTTGCTTTTTTAATCACTCACTTTTGATTGTGAGATAATGATTATTTATATCCTTACTGTGACTTATTTAGTAGGATTTAAGTTAAATGCTGTTGCTGCTACTGTGGATCATAAAAAAAACGTATGGGAGGTTGTGTGGCACTGCTCACTAACACTAGCCTGGTTCACACCAGACGGTGTATGTGTAGCTTCGGCGCCCCCTGGCGGAGCAGAGCTACACACACTACCGTCTGGTACACAGCCATAGAGCACGCTCCGTCTCCAACCAGAAAATAGATGGAGAATTTATTGCTTCGGCACGGCCTCCTCACCAACAAATTCCTTCAAAAACCTTCCTGTTAATCTTTAAAGAGTCAATATAGTCTCTAATCTGTCTTGTGACAGTTACCGTTGATTTTGAAGCAATAAATGCTCCGTCTATTTTCTGGTTGGAGACGGAGCGTGCTCTATGGCTGTGTACCAGACGGTAGTGTGTGTAGCTCTGCTCCGCCAGGGGGCGCCGAAGCTACACATACACCGTCTGGTGTGAACCAGGCTACACTAACACACCGTCCGTACCATATAGCATAGTGCTTCTCAACGGGGGCACTACAGCCCCCCAGGTGGCATTGGGGAGGCCCAGGGGGGGGGCGTTGAGAAGAATACAGCTGAGTGAAGGCGAGGCTTAGATCTAGAGGTGCTCCGATTGCTCGGCTGCCGATCATGACCGGCCGATAATGGCCAAAAATAGCCTGATCGGTGATCGGAAAAACATGCCGATCAAAAAACCGATCGAGAGATATTAAATTCCTCACGCAACCATTTGCCTTTACACCTGGCGCTGCATGTAGGCGCTGGCTCTGCACAGCTGCAACTGCACCAAAAGAAGGCATCTTTGCTTGTCTATAACTTTTCGCCATTCCCCCCTTCATTTCCACCATTCATAACCATATCTGCATCAACAATGACCTGATTTTCCGATCCATGCGCCGTTTACCTGACAATGTAATTTGCGATTGAGTACTCGCCAGTGAGCCATGTTACGTTATAACCTGTGTAGTTGCCTTGGTCAGCACGCGACAACTTCACGTTGTCAGCACAAACATGTCAATTATTGTTTTCAAAGTTGTAATTGGCAGTCAGTCGATTAGTTTGATAGTCGCTGAAACACCAAACGGCGACAGATGTGGTTAAAACTTGAGAGAGAGATTCAGAACGTAGTGGAGCAGGAGCACTGCAACTGTGGACGGTGACAGAGAGGGGAGGGGCTCTCCTCACGAGGCTGCTCATTTAAAGCGACAGGTTGTTTTTTTCTCGTATGTGGAAGACTATTTGATGTAATGTTTCAGTTTCAATTCAATCTTAAATAGTTTAGTTATTCTATGCAATAACTTATACATTGATTAATACTGTAGACTGTATTACCAACACTAGTCTGAAAGATAATAATAATAATAATAATAATAATAATAATAATAATAGCCTAATAATAGACATGTGATTGATTGGTTTATGGGCAGAAATGGTATTCAATAAGGATAATTAATAGGCTATTAAAAAAATAGGAAAACATTTTTGTGATCGGCAATGATCGGTAATCGGCAGATAAAGATTTTTGGTGATCGGTATCGGTGATCGGACCCAAAAAATGGTGATCGGAGCACCTCTACTTAGATCCCATTGGGTAGCATTAGTCTATTTTATATTTCAATACAAAGAGTGGCACTGACAGGCTTATGAGGAGGTCAAGGGGGCGTTGGGAGGCTTACGATGAAGTCAAGGGGGCGTTTGATCAAAAAAGGTTGAGAACCAGTGATCTGGCATATTGGGCAGCATGGCCCACGGGGACCTGATTTCAAGTCTGGCCTGAATCATTTCCTCCCAATGGCCCGTGTACATCAGGTGCTACCTACGCGACCCAGGTAGCTGGGGTGGTTGAAGAAGTTTTGCCATGAATTCGTTTTATTCGCTCTGGACGCGGCACTGACACGTTTGATTCAGCTAATCACATAACGGCTCTGTCTTGATAGCCTGGGACATTCGTCGATATGAACGTTCCAATTGGTTTTCGCCGAACCGCGTCATAGCGAATTCGCTTAAGATTAGCTTGAGTTTAATCGTCAAAATTCGCTCTGGTCGCTCAAGAAGCTTCGCTCCTGGCGAATTTGCACTGGTAGCTTTATTCGCCTTCCCTCCATAACTTCCGCCGCGCAGGTCGCTTAGTTCGCCCTCGATGTACACGGGGCTTAACCCTTCCCCATCTTTCTCTCCCACTAGTTTCCCTTTTCCATCTTCACTGTCCTGTCTGAATAAAGGCTAAAAAGCTTCAAGATGAACATTTCTAATCATTTTTTGAAGTATGTTTAGGGGGATTTTTGGGCCTTTATTTTGACAGGATAGTGTGAGAGGGGACAGGAAACGAGCTGGAGAGAGATATGGGGTAGGGCTGGGAAATGACCCTGGCTGGACTCGAACCGGGGTCCCCATGGGAATGCAAGCCCAAATGTGGGGGGCTTAGCGCACTGTGTGAAAGAGCCCCCCAGGATTAGCCTGATAAAATAATTGATTCATTAATTAAATGTGAGACCGGAGTAATTTAGTCTGGCCCCGATGAACGATACCTCCGAAGATTGTTGATGAGAACAACCTGTTGTTTTTTCAAACCGTGCCGGCGCTCTGACCAATCGGTGATCTTTGCCGTTGATGTGCTTTCCCAACGGTGTTGCAAGCCTTGGCGTCACTCCCTCAAAACCCCGCCCGCTTTGATTCAAAACAAATCTCTGCGTTGTGATTGGTTTTGCCAGACTCAGGGCACAGTGTTCAAAACGTTCTCAGATCCGAGGCCAGACCCACTCGTAGCTGAACATTTTCAGCGTCCAGCGGGTGGCGCTGGTTTACCAGGCTACCCCAGGATGAACATTTCTAAGGTACTCACCACCAGCGGTACTTGGAGGAGAGACGAGAGCTCATCCTGGTCCTCTATTGACGTCTTGGGATGCACTAGTCCGCCCTGGTTACTGAACGCACAGTAGCTGCCCACCAACACCTGCTCCGCAATGGTCTGACGAAACACCTCCACCTTCAGACTGTCTGCCAGAATCTCTTCCGTTTCCTAATCAGAGGAGGGGAAGGGAATAGGTTTAATGACTCTCCCCAACACGTAGACCACACTGTAATTTACAGTGGAGAAAAATAACACCATAGTTAGGAGTTTAACTACCACTACGATTTTTTTATTTCTTTGCTCTAATGAAAGATTTTATTCAAGAGAAAGTCCTTTGATCCCATAAGTAAATACATGGAAGCACAAAATAACTATTACTTACCTAAGCTTTCACTTACTCGTCTACAAATAGACATTGTATTTAATTATTACACGGCCCTCTAAAGTGTTGTGAGAGCTTCCATCGGTCCTCCCCAACATTCCGCAGGCTACTATTTTTAGATCATGCCCGCAGCGCAAGTAATTAGTATATAGCATATAAGGTAATAAATATATAATATTATACAGAGTTAATTGAGGAAAACAAGAGGAAAAGACACGTACACAAATAGGGGCAGTTATAACAGCTGTGACTATGACTGAGGACACTGACCCTGTCGAGATCTGGATGCACGAGTGCGACGTAGTCGTTACAGGCGATGACGTTGCCCAGGGCAGACAGCCTCTCCTCCACCCTCTGGATGCGCACTGTGTCTGGCAGGCAGTTTCGGATGTGCTGCAGCTCCTGATCCGTCGTGTTGTTAGGAACCAAAAGACCGTGACGATTTCCTATACAGAACAGGAGGACGGACAATTGAGGAAACATTCGACAATATACAATGAATGAAGTGAAATGATGGTAGACTGTTTGGAGAGAAAATGATGTGGATGACTGCACACAAAATAGGGAAAACATTCAGTCACACACCCATTTTTGCTTTATTTCTAGTATAGTAGTAAGCAACCACACATGATCTTAACAATTAGGGAGATGATTATTATCCTCTGATGAATAGGTGCTGACCTTAGACTTTCTTTTCAACCAAGGGGTTCACATCACTGCAGTTGAAGGACACGTCTTATTGTCTAGGACCAAATCTGCTACACTTGCAATACAGAGAGTGAGAGATATGCCTGGGCAAATGTATGTAACAGTGAGCTATATGGTTATTTTATGTGTAAGTATGAGTGTAACAGTGAGCTATATATGGTTATTTTATGTCTAAGTATGCGTGTAATGTCTCGTGAGCAATGTCTTTATTTATGTGTGTGTGTATGCTACTTGACACCTTAATTTCCCCCTGGGATCAATAAACGATACTCTACTCTACTCCAACCACACCGGTTTGTGCTTGCCACTCACCTACACACATTCTTCCAATGATGCGACAACCGGCTATGGACGCATGAACAACAGGTATGGTTTCAGACAGCTCCCCTTCAAAGACACTGAAACAAAGGTGAAGATTTGTATTAGGTCACAAACTAATAGCCGTTAGGGCACCTCGATACAGACTAAACACAAGTCAAGAAACACTAGTAGTAAACAAATGTACTTAGACTTGGATTATTATATTAGGGGACATTTGCTGGACTCACCTGTAAAAGTTTTCTGAGCCTCCTATGGCTACGAGACAGTATGTGTTGGTGAGTTTAGCAAAGCAGCCGATTTCATTGTTTTTCTCGAAAGAAGCTCTTACTGCCATGTTGACGTAGGTAGTCGAAAGTCACGTTTCCTTCACCTACAATGAGATAAGGAGACAAGTCAGTATTAATTTGATGGGTACTTTGCCAGGTCTGGTTCGTTATCTACATTACGTCACGATGAGAGTAACTTCGACTCACAACTTGATAAGCAACAACAGCTCGCTATTTTAATCAAATGAAATTGTAACATGGTTTAAAAAGAACGTCGCACTTTGTACAATGTTTAAACGGTGAACACAGGGGTATATCTAGCTTCATTTTAGACATAGCTTCGGGAATTGAGCAGACTGATGGCTACATAGCTAACCCAGGCTAGGCTGATCCAATCATTCAGAAACGACTTCCTACTTTCGTGTCATTTCTCAACATCGCACAACACATAACGGAGACTGCCACATATTTCTATGTTAAACATATACTCACTTGTTAACATAAACAACACAACTAGATCCCAAATAAAACTCCGATTACCAAAAGCTGAAATGGCTTCACACAGGCGTGGACTGTGAACCCACGTGTTCACTTCCTGTAGAACGTTATGACGTTTTCCTACGGATGCTGATGTGGGCCATGCCTTTATCCTTTCGCGGAAATAATTTGGACTGGACAAAATGCGCGTATTTTCCATTTCATAAAAATATAGCTTATTATTCACATATAACGTAGGAATATAGAGATGTTTCGTGAATATATTGCTCTCCTTTATTGATGACACAAGCGCCGTGATTAAATCTACGTCTATGACCTACGATTGGGTTGTTGTGATGATGTTTGCTGCGCGCATCACATCTCCAAACACAGATTGAGTGCGTCTGTTATTTTTGGTAAATGCTTTCTTTTGACGGCCGTGTCAGTTAATTGGCACAGGTGAGCAATTGTGTAGACTTGGTTGCGAAAGAAATGCAAGAGTATTTTTTTCCCAATCCGTCTTCTGTAGCCCCCAACCCTGCATAGCAACTGTGCGCACAATTCACGCACAGTGGATTTGTGAGCCAACCATTCCGAGCTTCAGTGTGACGTCCTATTTGTTGACACTTTCATTAGCTAGCCACCTGTGAAACGTCATTGCAGCAGAGACATCGCCACCCACCAACGTAGCCACGTTTTCTGCCTAGAAACACCGCTGGCTAATCGGAACAGCAAGACAGAAGAATCCCGTGGGCCGGGGCAGCAACGCGGGGTGTTTTTTTCATGCCAAGTAGGTAGAGTACATATATGTCTGGTTATTTGTGAAGCGACTGTATAATCTAATCCCTTCCCTCCGTGCCAGCACTGTAAACAAAACACACACTTCCCCATTGCACAATTATTAGTAGGCTATAACCTTGAAGTTAACTCATTGTACATTTTCCAGCTGTGACATTCTTGGTTAGTGACAGCAACCCGGGTTTAATTTCAGACACGCAATGTATCGATGTGTGGCGTAGACCCTAGATAACAACATGCCTATTTTTTTGCATACATGTTTTACTGGACGAGGAACAGTGTGCGACTGACTGCGCCCGCACAGTAAACAAAGGCTTTAGAACACTGCCAAGACACCCCACAAGAGGGCAACAAAAATAGGCTTCATATGGCAAAGCTCCCCCAAGTGTTTTTCCCTCTCCACATTTCAGAGGTGTAGGCCTATGGAGTAGTAGAAGAAAAAGATCAGCAAAGCACCTCATTAGGTAGGCTATTGAATAAGTGTAACAACTATGTAATATCGTGCATGAGCACTATTAATGTGTTGTGCATTACATAATGATTACTTCTACAGCTGGGTTTAAGCCCTGTTCTACCATAATGTGCACATACAGTAATGTGATATTTAGGTTTGATAACCAAGGCATGAAAATATATTAATAAATAATTCTGGTCTGGATTAGTCTAAATGATGCAGCCTTTTGTGATTCTTTATCATCAGATGTGAGTCAGAAGTAGTAGCTAGAGACAGAGATTCTTTCTCTGCTAGAGGGGGTGAAAAATACCTACCAGCAGCACAGCACACCTACATTAGATGACAGTGGGACAGATGGCCCCTTGAATCACCTGTTCTTTGGGACTCTTTAGGTCCATCTGTCAAAACCTGCTTGATGAAAAACATGCCATTACTTTGCATCATATTCCGGTTAACCCTTTCTGTGGCCCTATGACAGACAGGGGCATGTGTTGTGCATCTTGCCCAGTCAGTGACAAAAACAATCTTGTAGGCTACTGTTTATTGTGGTGTCTGTTCATTCCGAGACCCTTCCCCCCTGTTTTTTTATTTTACTTTTATTGTGTTGCCATTTTTGAACCCTGTCTGACAGAGGGAGGGATGGAGGACGGGCAGAGCCAACCGCAGACTCGGCTGCCTGGTGAGAGTGGGCACGCTGGCTGTCATCAGTGTCATCACCCCCAAGAAGCCAATAACACGGACGCTCGTCCAGACGCGGAAGTGACAGTGGCGGTGACAGCCACCACCTCCCAGCAGCATCAGCAGCAGCAGCAGGAGCAGCAGGAGCAGGAGCAGCAGCAGGAGCAGCAGCAGGAGCAGCAGCAGGAGCAGCAGCAGCAGTCAGCCCCCGAGCTCCCCCAGTACAGGATGGGATCCAAGAGTGTGGATGACATGCGCTTCATGATCTCATGCACCAACTGGTATTAACCTTTAAAACCCTTTTGAGGAGTACCATCACAAATATGTGATTAGAATTTTGCCCAAATTTTTGAGTTCTCATTATGATGTCATAAGGACTTTGCAAGATTTTTTAACACAGACTTCTATGGGAGTTGTAGAGTGTTCAAGTGAAATTCTAGAAGAACCTGGGGAAAGTCCTTACTCCTCAAAGGGTTAAGAGTGTGGGCATTTGAACATTCTATGAAAAAGAATGCGTTGTATAACAATGCAAGACTCTAGAATTCCAAATTGTATTGTATGGTGCCCAGAATTCTATAAAAATGTCACTTCCCAAACAGTCCCGTCACACCGGTGTGAAGATGCACTCTTAAAGGTTTTAATAAATCCCTTTGAGGAGTACAATCACGCAACCTGATCAGAATTTTATCAGAAATGTTGAGCTCCCTCTGACTGCTTATGTCACAAAATACTCTGGTTTTTTTAACACCAGAGTTCCACAGAATGAGTGGAATGCTGGAGTAAAATTCTGGAAAGACCTTACTCCTCAAAGGGTTATATGCACGTTACACGGACGCATTTTGGTCATTCTATGAAACGTTTGCCGCTCTCTAACAATTTGGCACTATACGTGGAATGTCAATCTATTTAATGGAACGCCACACTATTCTTTAGGATGTTCATCCTCCCTGCCAGCATTCTCTTCACGCTGGTGTGACAGGTACACCCTTGATACTGTAGTGGGTGAAAGGTCAGGTGAGGACCTTAGTTGCCATGGAGCCTCTCTGGCTCAGTATGGAGACTGAGAGTGTGGGTGGATGGACTGGGGTTTGTTATCTCACATAGCCACTGCGAGGCCATGTGCATAGCAAGGCATTTATTACACATAAGCATGCCATGCACACAGACAACCACCTCTGCTTTTGGTAGTGCCACTGGATGAGGGGGTGTAGGTGTGGTAGAAGTGTTATGCTCTGTACTTTATGGCCACACACACACACACACACACACACACACACACACACACACACACACACACACACACACACACTTCCAGCTATGTGATGCTGCTTGGGCGGCTGAGGCGTAGTTAAGTGCACAGTCACTGCTGTTCAGGGGTGCATTTCTCGAAAGCGTAGTTGTTAGCCTGTTAGCAACTTGGGTAGTTACCAATGGGAAGTTACATTGCAAACGACAAAGTAGCTAACGTAGTTAGCAACTACGCTTTCAAGAAATGCACCCCAGCTTTGTACAGTGCTGCCTCTTGGAAGGCCATTGCAAAATACCAAATACCAAATACCAAAATACCAAAATACACCAGCTTGCCCTGGGGTCCGTTTCTCGATTCTTGTCGTTGCTAACCGTCTTAAGACCGTCTTAAGACCGTCTTACCATTCCCTTGGATTTAGTGGTGCACAGTAAAAAATATTCCCGTGATGTCACAGTAAACTACTGTGAAATGAATGCAATTAGTAGCCAGTAATTCCCTGTGGCCATCCTCACAGTTTACTGTGATCTTCTCACAGTAGTTTACTGTGGCCACACCACAGTAAGTTACTGTCACCCTACCCACACTACCATGATCCCGCCCCTCCATTCATCACCACAAAAGAGGTAGCCACCATGTTATTGTGGCACCTCCCATTCCCCACCATGACTGAGACAACTGTGGCATGGAACCAGTCCATCACACTGTTCTCTTATATTGACAGACAAAAACTACCCATACTATCCAACTATCCATACTATCCAACATCCAAACTATCCATAACCATAGAGAAATTCAAGTTTCTGCAGTATGTGCAATATTATTACCACTTAATAATTACTATCTCCCGGATGAGAGTACATTAACCAGTGTGCATAGGATACTCTAGTTGAGCATAATTAGACAATCCTGAAATGTCTTAATCAAGTAAGCAACACACCAAAAAGGGTACCTGCTACCACAATACTCACTACCAACTAAATAGCAAGCCAGCCAACAAACCAGTCCACCAGCCAACCAAAAGAGTCAGTTGTCAGCTAGCCAGCCAAAGAGCCGGCTAACCAACTAACACTCAGTTAGTCAGCCAACTAACTAACAAACAAGTCAGTTGTATGGCTAGCCAGCTAACAAACCAGCCATACAGTCAACCAAAAGAGTCAGTTAGCCAGCCAACCAGCTGGCCAACAAACAGTCAGTTGGTCGGTCAGTTAGCTCACTAACCAACAAGCCGGACAGAGAGCCAGCGAACCAGTCATTTAGGCAAGCAACTCAAGCATTGTGACAGTCTGAGTTTATATAGAGGTGAAAGTTAACCATGTGACCAGAGTAATCAGGCATGTGGCAGCTGCAGGAAGTAATTCAATGAACTTGTAACAGTCATATATACTCAAGTGAGGGCAGGTACTAATTGACAGATTGATTGGGCACTACCATTGTTCCTGGTTGATGGTAGGCAATGTCAATCATGTCAAGCATTTGACTTTTCAATTGTGCAATGGCACTTCACAAGATAGCCTATTTTTTTTTTTATAGGTGGCAATATTCTGATTTAAAATTGGATGCTGGAGTTTTGGCGTGCACATCCAAGAGACAGGGCATTAGCAGGTGCCAACTTAAAAAAGTGTTTGTGTAGCACATTGGTTGCAACTTCATTTATTGGAAGCAGAACCAGCAACATTTCCAATCATAGACCTTCTTCTAATTAGGCCTGACAATAAGTAATTACACTCCATCATGGCCAGGAGCAACCCAAAGTGACATACAGATATGCAACATTGGTTACTGTCCCTAGGGTAATGTCGGGTTAGGAGGGATTAGAACCTGCAACTCTCTGATCTTAAGTCCACCTCCCTAACCATTAGGCCAAGGCAGCCACATAATGCACCTAATCATGGCCTACACGAAGAAAACACCTGTTATAACCGCACAGTAGTTAACTGTGATATGACGAAAAGTCTCTCTGGATTTCACAGTAACAAATTATGGCAGAATGTCACAGTATGTTACTGTGAAATGAATGCAATTAGTAGCCAGTAACTCCCTGTGAGTTCACAGTAAGATATTGTTACACACTTGAAGTGGGTGAAAGTTCAATGGGAAGGCATGTCAGTTGGGTTGAAGGCTGACGCCTTTACAGTAGTTAACTGTGATATGACGAATTCACAGTATGTTACTGTGAAATGAATGCAATTAGTAGCCAGTAACTCCCTGTGAGTTCACAGTAAGATATTGTTACACACTTGAAGTGGGCGAAAGTTCAATGGGAAGGCATGTCAGTTGGGTTGAGGGCTGACGCCTTTACTCAAAGTGATATACAAATATACAACAATGGTTGCTGTCCCTAGGGTAATGTAGGGTTCGGAGGGATTTGAACCTGCAACCCTCTGAACTTAAGTCCACCTCCCTAACCATTAGGCCAAGACTGCCATATAGCGCAATCTGGGCCTTCAGACACTTCATCGACATTTACACCAAACTATTTAGTCATCAACTTCTTGTTTGCTACATGTCTTCCCAAGCTTGGTCATCTTTTTTCTCACTTCCTCATGTCAATATGTGCAACCTGAGGGGGAGGGGCTTAGGACATACGTGCTTCAGATCGTGTCCCATCATGCAATGCACTTATGGAGAGCCATTTATCTAGAAGGAATATATTAAGTGTGCTTCAAAATATTACTCCTTGTTATATTCTGTGTTTATTGTAGGGGTTGTACTATTTAAAGTGGTACACAAGAAAAATGACCATATTCCCACCATCATGAAGATGGTCATGTATATCTCCCAATATATATAAGCTCATTCTTCTGTTACTTGACAGAGAGTGGGGATAAAGTAGTCAACTGATGATGGGTGTATACATGTATACCACAAGACATTAAGAATGAAATAATTTGCTGAAAATGTCAATGAAAGGTGTGATTGTAATGAAGAGCCCAACCTGTCTTTGACTGAAGTTGTGCCCCAATGCACTAATAATTTAATAGATGCTCCGCCCACACAGTAATTTACTGTGATGTTTCCTAGCTTATCACTTTGTCATGCTGGTTATCCTTGAAGAGCACAGTAAAATACTGTGATGTGCAAGTTAGGTGAGAAATGGCAAGTGATACAATGATTTCAGACTAATTTGCTGTGTGCCGTGTGACCATCACAGTAGCATAGTGTACCAGAACATCAGAGTAATTAACTGTGAGATTTCACAGTAAATTACTCTGAAATCCTTGTAAATTTTTACTGTGTGAGCGTCGCTGTCGAGAGAGAGTTGAGTCGCTCTTACGAAGGACGTTGCTACCGTCGTTAGCAAAGACGCTTTCGAGATACGGACCCCTGGGTAGTAGTCCCTTAGTGTTCGAGGAAGAGTGTATGAATATGAACATATGGACACAGTTTTGTCATCAGTCATTGCAAAGCGTTTTCAACCTTTTATTGACATGTCTTTGTTAATAGAACATGGTGATATTGTTAGATATACAATGTGGAACTGTAGAATGAAAATAATATATATAAAAAGCAATGTTTACTCTTATGGAATTTAAGTGTTTCTTTTTGTAAATAAAGCTTAAATAATATGGTGTGCAATAACATACTCTGGTAATTTTTAAATCCGTTTCTGAGACTGATAAAGCAGATCAGACAGAGAAAAAGAAAACATACAAAAATTGGACTTTTCAAAAGTGATAGGTTGTTATATTTACACAATCATTTATTATGGAGTATTGTTCAACTCACAGTCATGATGGAACTGCATCTTTAGAAAAATCACTGATTTTAGTAGTGTATTTTCGAAAACAGACTGAGTTTGATATTCACGTATTTTGATCAGTCAAGAAAATAACCACAAAAAAGAATATGTACATAAAATACATCATAAAACATGAAAAAAAAGACAAAACAAAGATAAACCAAAAAAAGCAAACTTCCTCTTTAAAGCTATATTAGATAAAATCTTGTGTGATCCTCAGTTTAAGAATGTTTTAAATACAATTTTTAAACTTTTAAAAGTCTGGACTACCTCTGATATGTTTTTTCTCCTATTACGTCTCATGTAAAAGAACTATAGAAACCAAAGGCAACAACAGGCAAGTTCCTGGCGACTGTTGTCTAAAGCCACAGTCATGTTAATAACACCGTAGGCGAACCAGAGGCCCCGTTACACCACTCTTCCAGCCAGTAGAAAATGGTATTGTATAGAATTAAAGAGAAATGTCAAAGGAAGATGGACCACCCCCACCTGTCCGCCTATTCACAACAGTGTAACATACGGTACGCTGCATCAATATCTTCAGTAAATATAATATGGCATATATTTTTTTTGTCATTTTATGCTACTGTAAGACCCTCCAAACACACCCCCTTTATAATCCTCCAATAGAAATCCATGTCTGGTACACAGCAAACACTGTTTAACATGATTTCTGGAAAAATTAGTTGAAATAATGTCTATTTACACGTAGGGTGATGTTTCGTCCTAGTCGTCCTAGCCTGCTGTGACCTTACTCGGGTATACACAGGGCAGGCGGGCTTCATGAATGCAATCAATGATCCCCATCAGTTCCTGGATCAGCACCTACACTTGTATTCCATTGTCCACAAGAAACCCCTCCTCCTCCTCCTCCTCCTCCTCCTCCCCCTTCTCCACCACCGTTAATGGCTCTCAGCAGGGCATGATAAATGGGATTTCATTTGCTCTCTCCTTCCAATACAAATGGGATCTAACGACCAGAAAGCCACAGAGATTAAACAAGGCTGCGTCTGATTTTCTCAACCAACCAAAGAATAATATTGTCAATATCTCTGCTTCACTCAAGGATGTAGAAAATGTAGGGCGTGACCAGGAGTGTAGAACACGTCATTAGAAAAGGGGGGCAAAAAAATCCAATCTCAGCATCACATTTTAATTTAAGCACCAGTAGGTTCAATTATGAATTTCTAGAACTTTCCTTTCATAGAAAAAATGGTCTATTGAATTGGAGAAGAAGTGCAACAGCATGGCTTTGTATCGTATAAGATAAGTACTGTCTCCACCTTTTAAGATGTAGGCCTATGCGTGTATGTTTTACTAATAACAATAATGACTCCAAGAATTTTTGAAAAAAATCTGTATAGGAATTGTGGAGAACAGTTACCATGTTGTATGCAGATGAAACGTGTGCAAAGGTTTCAGCATCATTTTAGTGATATCCTGGGTCCGATATGCATTCCGATGCGCAAGTTACCAAACTGTGTTTGTAATAATAGACTGTGCTTTACGACAGACAACTAGCACAGCACCAAGTGGCTGAGAAAAAAAATAGAGGACAGAAATATTGAGGGCCCTGTATATTATAAGACTATACACACACACACACAAACACACACACATACACACACACACACACACACACAATCCAGACAGAAAAATCGTCTGCAACAGCTCTGGAGATGAGAGGAGGATATCGTTTCACATACATTTTTTAAAAAGAAACTGTGTTGATACAGCTCCATGTCTGTCCACCAACAAACTGCTCCAAATAAAAGAAGGGAAATCGGAAATGAGAAAGAGCAACAAGGCTGATACACTATGCCTGCTGCCCGTAGAAGAAGAAGATCTTAGATGATGCATTATGGAACAGACTCAGAAGTGGACACACACACTCAGAATAATACTCAGAAGTGTACACACACACTACCAGCTAATGGAAATGATCAAGAGATTATGTTGATCCCTCTCTCAAAGCTCATAAGAGACCCATTTCCAAGCTCCTTGTCTGCAGAAATTACTGAGGAAATCCAAAGATATCATCATAACAACGAGCGCAGGCCATAGCAAATTTTAAGACAAGGCACAGTGTCTTAAAAAGATTTCAGCAGAAGCTGCAAAGGCAGGCAGAGATGGAGATCCAATGAGATGTTTGTTTTCAGATACGGAGATGCAGACGCAGTCAGAGATGTTTGTTTTTTTCTGAGGACATTTCAAGGTATAGAGATGATTCTGGAAGACAGCAGCTAATAGACACTACAGTGGAACATAATGCACACATGCATTCCAAAACTCCACAATGAACATACAAGGTTATGTAATAATGTATGTATGAAAAAATGAATAGACAAAAACTTGGCTCAAATCTATCGAGAACAGACACATGATAAAGACATTCAGATTTTTTTTGTCACAGGACTCGGCAAAAGACCAAGACATAAATAAGTTCTTTTAGACGTGTACCTCATGAGAATGAGCTTGGTGGATATGTGCCTAAATGGCCATGAACACACACGCGCACACGACACGCACACAAACACACAACTGACACAAGCATGAAGCGTCTGGCACACAGTGGGAGATTTTGGAGAGGAGAACACATAGATGAGACAAACAAAAAAAGAAAACCACTCAGGGAGTGTGAGAAATTGAGAGGAGGATTCAAAAGCAGGTACTGACCCTTTCTTGGATACAAGGGATTATCAAACGCAAGCCAACTAGCAGCCTGCGCAGTGCAGAGTGACTCGCCCTACTGTGAGTGCAAGGTGTGCATGATGCAACCATTAATTGTTTCCTGTGGGACAGATAGATTTAATTGGTCTCCACGGCAACTGTGTTTAAAGACTTTGCTTGCTTGACATGTAGCTGATTTAACCGGCTGAGAGGAATCGGGGTGGGGGGTTTGGGGTGCTGCTTAAATGAAATTTATTTTTTGTTTGTGGTATAGTAGCCACCACTACAAGATATCTGTCGGTCCCCTTTATAAAAGCACATCCCTCTCTAAGTCTAATAAACTGTTAAAAACAACGCCAGCACTATTAACAAGTAGACTATGTTTTTTTTTTTAAATATATAAAATAAAGACTGTGCCGAGATTAAATACCATAACAAGATCGAAGATAAAGACTGCAATCCCAAAAGAAATGTCTATGGAGGAAGATGTGCTTCCTCAGACGAGACTTTGGTTTGACCAAGAGGATACATCACCAGTCATGGGCAACGTGGATTCATTAGTTACTATCCAGAGTGACATGTTCCAAACCAGTGTTTCTCAACCGTTTTTTAGGCGGGGCACCCTTTCAATTCATTAAAAATTTCAAGGCACCCCAAACCAACAAGCCGTAAAATGGCATCGCATCCGATACCACACAAGCTTAGAAAAGTAACACATTTGGAGACGTCACACGACCTACGTTCGAAGTTGCAGCTGACTGGGGAGACCTATATTTACTTTATTTTATAATTGTGCGTAAATTGCAGATGAAATATTCCACTGACTAACATTACCTTATCAATTTAGACAAATATGTATTATATTACATCATTTATTTATCAGCCACGTTTCCGCGGCACCCCTGAGGGTGGCCTGCGGCACCCCAGGATGCCTCGGCACCCCTGTTGAGAAACACTGTTCCAAATGACCTTGTTTAGCCTACCTGTCCAATTCCACCAGGTGATCATTCAGGAAGGCAATTACCTGGTTGAATTGCACAAGTAAAACCAGGGGTGCGTTTCTTGAAAGCATAGTTGCTGTTAGCCAGTTTGCAACTTGGGTAGTTGTCAATGAAAAATTGTTAATGAAAAAAGTTAACAAAGTAGCTAACATAGTTAGCACCTACGGTTTCGAGAAATGCACCCCAGGTGGAATATGTTGCACTGGACACCAACAAGTTGCTCAATATAAGAACGGAAATCACAAATGACAAAGAGCAACGAAGGAATGAATACAGGTTGCTCACTGTACACCACAGTGTTGTTTACCCAGTAATAGCCTTCAGAATTACATTTCATAATAACTATTAACAATAACAATAGGCAATATTATTATTCCAATAATATGTGAAACATTTCAAAGGTTGCATATGGCAGCGACAAAATCAACATGTCGTAAAACATTCCCAACAGGCCGCTCCTTTGCGTGGAAAATTGCCTTTAAGCAACGTGCTCTGGGTCAGCCACCGTAAGGCAAGTAGATCATCCAAGTAAGAAGGATGGTATATGACCAACGGGCAATTAAAAGGGACACAGGCCTTGAAAAAACTGCTTAAAAACTCTTCTATTACAATACACATCTTCATATTGACATCCATTTGACAACTTTGAATCTTAAAAATAGCCCCATCACAAAGTTTGATGATGCTACTTTTTTCACTATTCAAACAATCCTACCACAATCTTTTCTATTCTTTAAGGGGTACAGAGCAGAGTTGGGCCGCGCGGTTATCGTTTCAGTGGCGTCAATCATTAGGGCGGGGTGGGAGAAAGGACAAATGGATATGACTTGAGTTTCACAAAGCAAGAGAGTTGACCACATAAGTAGAAACACAGGTCATGGGACTTTGCCAACCAACCACCATACAATACCAGGGGAACACCGCCACCAAACAGCAAAACCACTGATAGAAAGGCAGACGAAGCAAGAGAGGAAGAATATGAAGAAGGAGAAGAAGAAGAGGAGGAGGAGGAGGAGGAGGAGAAAGCAGCAACAAACAAAATGTACACCTCAGTCAAAGCTCTTCCAAATAGCGTCAGATCAACCAAAAAAAAAGAATGCATGGCGTGTGTGAACAATATGTCTTCCTGGGTGAGTACAGTTGTGTGCCGTTACTATCCATCAACATGGGGATGGGTTTTTAGTTGAAAGCCTTCTGTGACTGTTATGGCTGCATTTCCACACTGATAGGCTTAGATAGACAGCAGCCATGAACAATCAACATCCTAAACGACGGGTTGAGGCAAGAAAAGTATCCCTTTCGAAGCAAGCCCAAAACATTTAAAGGCAAACAAACAAGCGTAGGGTGTTGTGTTGCTATTTTCTTAGCAGGGAAAATTGACGGGCTAGTCTGTTGTTACGTAAGACACACAAACGGCAAAGACCCACGTCTGATCTTAGGGCATATATTTACGGAGGATACAAAGCATCTGATCTGAGCCGAAAAATGATTTGATACTTGGTGGAATACCTCAGTCTTGTTGCGCTACTGAGTGCCCGTCTTCTTGTTTTGGACAAAGAAGGAAAGTACAGTAGATCAAGATCGCCACTATAATGTTTCAGCAGTACACACAGTTGAAGTGTAGTGTAGTGCAATACGGTGGCAACTAGCCAGGGCATCATTTTTCAGATCGCTTCTAGCACCAAGGCCAAACAACATTTGTTCTTTCTTCTGAAATCATGTATCAAACATCAATCCATTTTAATTCCACAGTGCTAATGCTCTTGAAAGCTAGCTGGGGATGAATCTGATTTAGTTGCATTTTCTTTGCCTTAGTCTTCGTCTTATTTTTTCATTTTTATTTTTCTCTGTCAATTTATTTTTCTTTCAGACAGAAACGTCTATGTGGCTTGCTGTTGTGTGCCTTTGTGTGAGGGGGAGAGTAGGAAATCAAAGGCGCTGGGGGAAAAAATGGTTTAGTTCTCTCTCCCTGCTCTCTCCTCACTCAGTGCTTCTTCTTCCTGTGGGCGTGACGCAAACGCAACAGATGCCGCAATTATTTCCTGTTACACTTCATTGGGGACTTGGCAAAGCCGTTCACAGGAGAGGGATGTGGTTCACCTGAATGTTACCCAGTCATTCCACAGCTGTAACATTGTAGCAACAAGTCATTACAACAGTAGATTTGTTTTGATTTTTGTTGTTTTTTTTACACGGAATACATCATAAGAAATCTGAGAGCACTGTTGAGTGGTACCAGGAAAAAGGAGGCCACACATTAAAACCCATAAATCAAAATCCAAAAAAAAAGTTAGAAATTGGTAGACTTTCAGTGATTAAAAACCTCCAAAGTGATTTTGGATGCAAGAAGGGGGCCGTGCCCCTTGCTCCACAGGATACGCTGAGTGTGTGTGTGTGTGTGTGTGTGTGTGTGTGTGTGTGTGTGTGTGTGTGTGTGTGTGTGTGTGTGTGTGTGTGTGTGTGTGTGTATGGGGTAGGCGTCTGGGGGTCAAAGTTCATAAGCAGCCTGAACCCTGTTCGTTCAGCGGTTCACCGGCCAGTGCACACGACACAATGTCCCGGCGCTTTGTGCAGAACAAGTGGCGTGAATGGAGGATAAACCATGAAAACGTCTTGTCTCTCAATCTCAGCCTTAAAACATTAGGTCCCACCGGAAACCCCCCTCCCCAAAAAAACGTCTTAAAACTGTTCCACAGAAATCCTTCGATTTTTTTTCTCGCTTGTTGTCACTCTTTTTTTCTATGGCATTTCTACCTACATTTAGTTTTTGTGGTTTTTTGTTTTGTTTTTTTTCTCCTCCTCTCCTTTCTCCACCCCCCCTCCTCCC
>NC_085870.1:3916194-3936194 GCF_034702125.1 Engraulis encrasicolus
CGGGAATGGGAATTTGCATGGAATTTAACCAGAACCAGAACAAATTTATTTTCATATCATGAAGCATGAACCAGCCATGCTCAAAAATCCAGTAAATTTTGCCACAAGGCAAGACTTATACATACAGTACCATGTAGGGGCATGCTGCATACATGGTAGCAATTTTGTTTTTAAAAAAAAAAGATTCAACATTGCTTCGGAACGATATGATTGGTGAAAATGGGTCTTGGGTGTAGTGAATTTCATCATTTAGAAACCGCAGTATTCGGCACATTAGGCATTTTACTGTACATGGCAATAGCCTTCTCCTGCTACGTGAGGCTTTTAAGACTAGGGATGCACCGATACCACTTTTTTGAAAACTGATACAAGTACGAGTACATTAATGTATGTACTTGCCGATACCGAGTACCAATACCGATACCTTTTACCACTAAAATACAATGAAAATAAATGCATGGCCTTGTTTTTTCCCACCTGTGATATTTTTATTGTCCATTTCCATGTAGATTTAAATGGCACTTTTTTCCATGCTGCTTTCAAGTCCACAGAATGTGACAAGATTTTGCATTGTTGTTTTGTGTAATAGCAGTATCGTTCTTGGTATCGGCAAGTGCTTGATGAGTACGAGTACGAGTACGAGTATCGGTATCGGTGCATCCCTATTTAAGACTATTACAAATAATTTCAAGGCATTTTACAGGCATGAAAGCTGAGTGCCTGGTCTACCAATTTGGCGGTGAAACCACTTTCGCCAGAAATAGATGCAACTCACACCAGCAGAGCAGAGGTGTCGAAAGTATTGCAGAAGTAAATTCATGATTTAAGTACAACACCCATATACTATTACACTTATGTACACCAGTTATTCTACTGTAGGCTACCCATTGACAGTGTAATATACTGTATGTATATATATATATATATTATATAACGGTACCTAATGAGGTAGATAGATATACAATAACGGTAAACTCTAAAAACAAAATGTTAGTGAAATAAAACCTCATCACAAATTCAATCCTCAAGTCGAGTATTATGCACTTAATCTCTGCTGCACTTGGGATGGGGGGGGCTGCGGGGGTCAAGCACTGGTGTCACTTTTACCTCTTTTTGCACTTTACTTGGAAACCTGCTGCTACTAAGTATTGTACCCCAAACACAATTTTGTTGCCTTTTTGACAATGACAATAAATTCTTGAATCTTGAAAATCACTGATTGTAAGACAGGTACACACAGGGTCTACAATAAGACCATTAGACCAGTGACTCAGTGAAGTCACCCATGATGACATATTGGCCGTAAGCTGTGGCAGGGTTATTACCTTTAATTACCTATACTTTTGACACCTCTGCACCCCAGTGACACTGTGTGCTCGGCATCTAGCTATCTATCTATTTTTCCAGTATGGATTTCATTTGGTGACAGTGGCTGCCTGGTGGTGGTGATCTTTCGCTCTGTCTGGCAATTGTGAAATTGGTGGTTGTATTGGTCGGCTCGGCCCGAGCAGCGCTACTACAGGCCAGTGTGACATTTACCTGCTACAGCCACCACCACAGTAGCCAGCTGTGGGTGATGATGTCCAGCCGTACAGCGCTAACCAGAGGTAATTAAAGGTCGTAGCGTGAAGGTCACAGTCATTAAAATCATGCTGAACACCCTCAGCCCTCTACTACGCCCCCCCCCCCAGGCATTATGAGGGGCGCAGTAATGATCTCACACACACACACGCGCACACGCACACATACAGTACACCGCACATGCACACACACGAACACACACACACCCAGGCATTATGAGGGGCACAATAATGATCTCTTTGGGGCCGTCTCTCACTCGCTCGCACACGCACACGCACACGCACACGCACACGCACACGCACACGCATGCACACACACACGCACACGCATGCACACACACACACATACACACACATGCACGCACACACATACACGCAAACGCACACATACAGTACACCGCACACGCACACACACACACTCTATTACAGAGAACACTGCTTCCCCTTCACCAGCAATCAGCTCAGTCCCAGCCCGCTCTTCCTCCTCCTCATCACCCCCCTCATCCTCATCACCACCCCCACCACCACCCCTCCCTTCCTCTTCCTCCATCCCCACCCCCATCATCCTCATCACCACCCCCACCCCCAGCCCGCTCTTCCTCCATCCCCACCCCCCTCATCCTCATCACCACCCCTTTCGCCCCCAACCCGCTCTTCCTCCACCCCCTCCTCCCTCATCCTCATCCTCATCCTCATCACCACCCCTCCCCTTCCGCCCCCAACCCGCTCTTCCTCCGTCCCCACCACCCTCTTCCTCATCCTCATCCTCATCACCACCCCTCCCCTTCCGCCCCCAACCCGCTCTTCCTCCACCCCCACTCCCCAGAGAGAGAGAGAGAGAGGAAGAGAGGGAGAGAGAGAGGGAGAGAGAGAGAGAGAGAGAGAGAGAGAGAGAGAGAGGGAGAGAGAGAGAGAGAGAGACGGGTAATAAAGTGCCCTTCAGTGTCAGCACCCAGGCAGGCAGGCACGGTACGCTGGGCCTCTGGGATATTGCAAACTGTTGGCAGACTGGAGACTGGAGGGGGCGCGGCCAGCTTTCATAATATAAGGATGCAGAGTGATCACAGGTGGGCAGTGGGGGGTGGGGTGGGTGGGGGTGGGGAGGGTGTGGGTGGGTGATGATGGGGGTGGGGGGTGGTGAGGGTGGGGGGATGGTGATGGTGATCACAGGTGGGCAGGGGGGGTGAGGGTGGGTGATGATGGTGGGGGTGTGGGGGAGTGGTGAGGATGGTGATGGGTGGAGGGTGGTAATGGGTGGTGAGGGTGGTGATGATGGGGTGGTGGTGGGGGAGTGGTGAGGGTGGTGGTGAGGGTGGGAGTGGTGAGGGTGGTGGTGTTTGATGATGGGGGTTGAGGTGCCCTTATCTGTGGACGGGGATCACAGATGGAAGGCATGCACTCTGTGTGTGTGTGTGTGTGTGTGTGTGTGTGTGTGTGTGTGTGTGTGTGTGTGTGTGTGTGTGTGTGTGTGTGTGTGTGTGTGTGTGTGTGTGTGTGTGTGTGTGTGTGTGTGTGTGTGTGTGTCTGTGCCTGCGTGCGTGTGCGTTCGTGTGTGTGTACTTGCCAGGGGGAGGTATAGCACTGCAGGTTTGGGGGCTTAAGGGCGGGTTATGCTTCCTACTTGTGCCACAGAGTGAGCTTGTCGCAGCCATGATGCAGTTAATTTTGGTTTATGCCCTGTTTTGAAGCACGGTCTGCGCGATGTCATTCCACGCTGAAACTGCCTTCAATACAAAGAGTAAACTAGACGTGTCGGTTGTTTTTTAGCATCACAGACTCGACGAGAATGAAAATGAAACATTAAATCTTTATATCACGTGCATGTTTGATCGCACTGGCAGCCACAGTGGTAGTTTGGAACAAAGAAGTGGCTCATTTGTCGAGAACGAAGCGGAATGTTTCCTCGACCTTGGAACCACTGTTCAACTGTCCAAATAACTTCAGCGTCGTAACTTGCAAGCGCATGTGTTGTCTTTGGTTCGTGTAAATAAATCAAACAACAAAGCACGGGCAACTTATTTAATGAAGAGCTCACAGTCCGTAGACCGACGAAGGTTAGAACAAGGAAGTAGCGCTTGTTCTCGACTCGAGGACAGAGCAGGCTGGTCGAGAGGACCAATCAGAGACCTATTTTCGCCCTTTCACGCCGTCGCTCCCTGCGTCGAGACACAATTTCGGGGAGGTGCCCCAGAGTACCTGCGTGATGGGGGGGGCTTCACTCCGTTAACTGCGCGGCTCACTGCATCATGATGCAGTGACGCTGATCTCGAGGCATAAACCACCCTTTAGGCCTCATGCACATGTTTTGGAGCTAGTAGGAGCTAGTGATGGACATGTTGGGGGATGGTTGTGTTGGAATAGCGAAGGGACTTGGCGGTATGTTATGTGTGGGCTATTTGTGATTTTCAGACTGAGGGAATATTGTTGTGTGTGTTTATGGCAGGGGTATGATAGAGGTCTATGGACAGATTTAGGAGGGAGTCATGCTGACATGGGACTTGGAAATATTACAGTAATGCTTTTAGGTCGAAGACGACAAGTCACTAACAATTAGACCACCACAGCTACCGATACATAAAGAGCACATTTTGTGTTAAAGGGACACTGTGCAGGAAATGGTCAAAAAAGGTACTGCAACTATGCTGCCCATTGAAACTGGGCTGCCTATTGCCAAATGTGATCTTTTCATGAACTTTTACAAAGTAATTAAACTAATATTTTCTTGTATGGCCCAAGTACAGTCAGTTTTACTGCTAAAAACGGCTATTTCTGGAAATTCAAAATGGCGGACCATGGAGAAGATCCCCCTTTTCATGTATGAAAAGTGCAATTCTTCCAGTCATAATGAACACTTTGAATTTGATAGTGGTGGTAAATATTCATGAAAAAGGTGACATTAGTGAATGGATAGCATGGATTCTGGAAATAAACAACAAAAAATCCTGCACAGTGTCCCTTAGCGCAGAGCCTCTGTTATAAACTTATTATCACCAAAATGGTAACGACCAAGTCTTAATCGGTTACTTAAGACTCCTTGCATTGTCATAACAACGTTGTTATAATGTAGTTGAGTGATTTAAGCAAAGAGTGAATAGGCCTGTCGACAGGTCCATCTGCAGTAAGAAGTTAAAGAGCAGCAAAACGAGAACTTCTACGGTACTTACTTCCCTCCCGACTGACAAAGGCCCCCTGCGGCGACTCGGGCACGCCCTTCCAGACGGAGATGGAGCGCGGGTAGCCGGTGTCCACCGTGCGCTTCTCCTCGTTGTAGCGCCAGTACTGGTTGCCCTTGAAGAAGTAGGTCTTGGCCACCGACTCCCAGCGCACGGCCGTGTCGATGCCCTCCGTGGGTAGGCTGGTGCCCAGCTCCACCAGGCTGTGCGGGTAGCCCGGCTCCGCTGCCACCTCCTTGAACACCCAGTACTTGTCACCTGAGAGACAAAACAAACAAACAGAACAGAAAACAAACATAAGGGTAGTTCCTCACGCTTCTGCTTTATCATCTGGTGCATCGACGGGAGAGAGGCAGGAAATCTTCACTTGAAGGACAACACCGGAGCAGCACAGATGTAATTCTTTGTGTTTTTTATTCAAGTGCACAACATTATTAACGTTGATGGATAGAAAACAAACCTGTCAGCAAAAACGAACAAAATGTATTTTTAAATTAAAAAAGGGTTACTCCAGTCCAGAGGTTTAGCCTATAGTACCTGTCACCTAAAAATACAGACACGGCAAAACAAATAATTTAAGAATTATGTATCGAAATATGTAACGGAAAGTAACGGAAAGTAACGAAAATGCAACAAATGTAACGAAAAGTTGTCACCTTGTCTAAGTGACGAACAAAGAAACACAAATAAAAAAAAAATAACAAAACACCTAAATTAGAAAAGGTTAGTCCAGTATACGGTAATAAAATAGCTACCCATAAAATAGCTAACAATGGGTTAGCCCTACTTGTCACCAGAGAATATAGGCCTAAACACAGGCACAAAGACCATAAAACAAACACATGTAGCATAGTCAAATAATTAAAAAAAAATACATTAGTCCAGTACTTTTCACTGAAGAAAAGAAGCAAAAAACACAAAACAAATAAAGGAAGTGATAGAAGGTTAGCCCACTACTTGTCATCTACAAATAGCCATAAAGTGACAAACACAAAACAGCCCCTCGTTGAATGCACGAAACTGGCGTCAATGATCACATACACATTCCTACACTCCCAAGACAGGTCTGGTTCTTGGACTTTGAGCTTAGGACATTGGTTGATACGTTATGCACATACAGTATACATTCTGTGGGAATTCAGTGTGGGATTGTGGTGGCTGTTGTCGAGGAGATTAAGGAGTGTATGGCTGTAAGATGGCTGCTGTCAGAGCTTCTGTTCCTGTCACAGCATCCTATCATTGGCTCGTTAAACACCAATGACTTGAAGGGGGGAAGAAAGCCAATTTGTCAAGTCGATTTCCCCTATCTATCTATCTATCTATCTATCTATCTATCTATCTATCTATCTATCTATCTATCTATCTATCTATCTATCTATCTATTCGTCTGTCTGCGGCTGTGACTGAAGCCGCTCTTCTCTTCTCCTCCTTTCTCTGCATTGACCTTATCTTCTACGGCTGCTGATGCTCTGATGAAATCACTCACAAACATCTCTCTCTCTCTTCTGAAATGGAAATAAGGCCCTATTGTAGGCTTGTTGCACACACCAACAAAGAAAAAAAGGAAAAACAAACACCCCAAAAAACAACAAAAAAAGACAAAAGAGAAACACAACAAGAGTCACAAAAAATCCTGCTTGCAAAATGTAAACAATAACACTATCATTAGGCAACCTTAGGAGGAAAGCCCAAAGGCGAAGATGAAATTGAGTTCAAATATCATCCCCGTTTAATACGCGCGTGGTGTACTCTCAGAGGTAGCGGTGGCGGATCATTCAGGGTTTTTTGTTGTCTCGAGTCGAGTACATCTGGAGGCGTAAGGAGACAGGCACTATAAATACCTAGGCCTCAGAACTCCCAGAAAACAGTAGGGGCTAAATTACGCTATCTCTCTCTTTCTCTTTCTCTCTCTCTCTCTCTCTCTCTCTCTCTCTCTCTCTCTCTGTAAGTGTATGTGTGGGTGGTGGGTGTGTGGGTGAGTATATATGTGGCATGGCGAGGTTGAGTGCAAGGTATACCATTCATGATCCTAACCTTGTGTGTGTGTATGTGTATGTGTGTGTGTGTGTGTGTGTGTGTGTGTGTGTGTGTGTGTGTGTGTGTGTGTGTGTGTGTGAGCGTGTGTGTGAGCATGTGTGCGTGTGTGCCTGTGCTTTCCATTTTCTTGTGTTATTTAATGTGTGTTGTGTGAGCATAGCAGTAGATACAGCATGATGTCTACAGGCTCGTGTGTACTGCTTTAGAAAATAAGCATGTATCATTGAATGGGCTTGACCAGAAAAAAGGACACAAGGTTTGTTTGTCACGTGGATATACAGTATGTAAATACTGGGTGAAGTACTATAATGCCGTGTACAGACCAAGAGCGAACGGAGCGAATAGAGCAATGGAGGTCATCATTTCTCTATGGAGGGCACACGACCAGCGCTACCAAAGCTAATTCGTCAGGGGCGAAGCTTCCTGAGCGACCAGAGCGAATTTTAACGATTAAACAAAATCTAATCGTAGGCGAATTCGCTATGACGCGGTTCGGCGAAAACCAATTGGAATGTTCATATCAACGAATGTCCCAGCCTGTCAAGCCAGAGCCGTTATGTGATTAGCTAAATCAAACATGTCAATGCTGTGTCTGGAGTGAATACAGCGAATTCAAGGTGAAACTTCTTCTGCTACCCACGCTACCAGCTTGGTCTGGGCACGCATAAGCCACACACTGAAAGTGTCAGCTGACACTCTGCATGTGAAGGGGGGTTTAAATGTGAGTGTTTCGGAGGCAGCTTCTAAATAAAATATCGAAATAACTGCCCCTATGAACAACAGGCAGGAACTGTAGCCAGGCTCCTAGTGACACAACACCTTCTTCAACATTGCTTCTAGTCAGGCCAAGAGCAATACAAATATTGTTTCTGATCTCCCGAAAAAAACGGGAACTCCTCCCACTTCGTCGAGAAGCAAACCTATGGAGGCAGGTCAACCATGCCATTTGGGAAACGTTAGTTGTTATGCTTTTAGTCAGACCAAGAAGTCTCGAAGAGATTTGAAAGTCGATGAAAATCAGGCTACAGGAACTGTGGAGAAGGGGTGGCTATGGAAAGACTGGGAGTGAGAGACCGTACCTAACATACCGCACCAAACATACATGGACTCTGATTATTATTTGTATGTGAATATTGCAGTTCTACTTTCACCTTTGCTGTTTATTTACTGTGGGTAAGGGGTGGGGGGATGGGACTCATTCATGTTCAATTTCCTCTGGCATTGAATACAATGTCTTGGGAATAAGAAAACATACATGGCCTCTGACGGAGATGGCTTTGCTCATCAAAACATTAGTCCCTATGGCTGCTGTGCGCCTGATTAAAGAAAACAGAATTGCATCCAAGAACTGCTCAATTTATTCATTTTCTGTCCAGTTTAGGCGAGACACGTACCTTTGAAGAACACAAACTTCCCGTCCGATCGCTCGTAGGCGGCGTCGATGCCGCGCGGGAGGCCCTTCCAGAACTGGTCGATCTGCATGGGGTAGCCCTCCTGCACCTTGTTGTTCCGCAGGCGCCAGAACCATCGGTCCTGAGGAGGCGGAGAGAGAGGAAGAGAGATGGCGGGAGAGATGGAGAGAAAAAGAGAGAGTGAGAGTGAGAGAGAGTGAGAGGGGGAACAGAGAAAGGAGAGAGAGAGAGAGAGGGAGAGGGAGGAAGAGAGAGTGAGAGGGGAAAGAAAGAGAGAGGGAGAGTGAGAGAGGAAAGAAAGAGAGAGAGAGACAGAGACAGACAGACAGAGAGAGAGAGAGAGAGAGAGGGGGGGGGGGAGAGAGAGCGAGAGAGAGAGGGTGGGGGGGTTGAAGAGGAGTACATCAATCTTGAGTCATTATCATTTGGCTGCGGAGGAAACTAGGACACGTCCGAACAGCTCAGCCCACACATTACAAAAAACACACACACACCCTCCCTCCCTTCCTTCTTCTCTCCTTCCCTTCCCTTGTTCCCTCCCTTTTTCTCTCCTTCCCTTCCCTCCCTTCTTCTTCTCTCTCACTCTCTTCCTCACTTCTTCTCTCCCTCCCTCCCTTCTTCTCTCCTTCCCTTCCCTCCCTCCCTTCCTCCCTCCCTTCTTCTCTCCTTCCCTTCCCTTGTTCCCTCCCTTTTTCTCTCCTTCCCTTCCCTCCCTTCTTCTTCTCTCTCACTCTCTTCCTCACTTCTTCTCTCCCTCCCTCCCTTCTTCTCTCCCTCCCTCCCTTCTTCGCTCCCTCCCTCCCTTCCCTTGTTCCTTCCTCTCTTCTTCTCCTCTCCTTCCCTTCCCTCGTTCCTTCTCACTCTCTTCCTCACTTGCTCCCGTTCCAGTTCCAGTTCCAAATCCAAAACTGCGAACAGCACACCACTGCCGCCCGCCCACTACACCCGCCTGGCCTGCCTCACCAAACCGTCGAACGCAGACGACGTTTACACATCTCATGATTATTTCACGACGACTTTCGGCTGTTGCCTCGGTTTTCTGTATTTTTGGATCGCAGTGTCGCACAAGGTGAGCAAATCTGTGGTCTGCGGCGCCAATGTGCTTGGTCTGGTCTCTGCATCGCTGTTGTTGTTGCTGCATCCCTGATAGTGTTTGTCAGCGAAAGCAGAGAGACTGGATATATACTTAAAGAATCTCTGGCGAAAGGGCACATGTGCAGGAAATCCAGGCTCACTGCACTGCACTACACTGCACTACACAACACTGTACTACACAACACAACACAACACTGCACTGCACTGCACTACACAACACTGCACTACACTGCACTGCACTGCACTGCACAGCACAGCACAGCACAGCACAGCACAGCAGGGCACTGGCTCCAAACCAAACACTCATCATGCCACAGGACAGTCCAGCATGGCTACTGACTGTCAGAGGCTTTAGCTCGTATTGCAGTTAAGCGATATGGCATTTTACTGCAGTCTCGGCCTGTGCACTGCAGGGGCGCTCTACTGTACCTATGGCTTGCTTTGCGCTTTAGTAAAGGAGACTTTTGATTTGATTCGACGTGACAAAGTCTGGCCTTCGTAGGCTGTGTAAGCGGATGACCTCGGCGGGCGGACATTTTAAAGCGAGATCAAAGACATCCAGGGCAATTTGGGGGGGGGTGGGGGGGGGGGGGGGGGGGGGGGGGGGGGGGGGGGGGGGGGGGGGGGGGGGGGGGGGGGGGGGGGGGGGGGGGGGGGGGGGGGGGGGGGGGGGGGGGGGGGGGGGGGGGGGGGGGGGGGGGGGGGGGGGGGGCGGGGCGGGGGTGCTTTTTAAGCATGCGTGTCATTCGTGGAAATCCATAGCACTAAACCACTCTCCAGCCAATTATGCGATAGTGGAAAAGCAATAGTGGTGCTGTGTGTGCTTAGCAATTAAAATAATCAAAACCGCTATGAAAATGGACGCGTGCTCCAATCACAACGTTTGCCAGTAATTTACAGACATGGGATCTTATCTCGTTACTACGGGGGGCTGTGCAATGTATAATAAAAATGATTAATTACAACATTGCAAAATGTACATGTGTTGTATACATAATCACCAAACACTGTTTGAAGTTGTATATTTTTCTGCAAGCTGCACTTTTAGGGCTACAAATCAAAACACCACCAGGCCCTAAAACGGTAGAAGTTCTGTTGGCCTGGATGCACTTTTGCACAGTATACTCCACTCACTAACTGCACTTGGCATGCAAAACACTGTCTAATTAATCATTTGTTAATTTATTGCAAGCAACGTTAAAGTACATACAGTAATTTCACATAAATTATATTAAGATTTGCATGTTTTGCTAATGTTAAGATGCCTGCAGCCATAAAACTAGACAGTACCCATAGACTTCAAATTCCACGCAACTAAAAACAAATCTCACAATCGGTCCTTCGATGATGAAGAATCCTCTACAAATTCTGAGTGATCCCCAAAATCTAATTGATGGTTTCATCTTCCTGTCTGTGTAACTTAGGGCCTTTCCCATTACTAATCTCTACCCTTACCCCCTGCGCCTTCCTCATGCCCCTTGTGCTTTCCAACGAAGCTGCAGGGCTTGAAACACAACCACTACAAATTGGGATACCCCTTCGACAAGCAGGGAATGACACTGACAGCTGTCACCAATTCCATGCATTAGGTTGACGTTAATAGCGATTGTTTTCATGTGCGTTTCACGGAGAAAAGGGCCATCACACATTAGGACAATGTTAAACTTAGTGCAATGGAATAATTATTACCACTTCAAAACCGTGAATTGCGGTGAAAATACTTAAACTTGTGTGCTGTTGTGGGTGCCGCGACTTGCCGCCAATATTTAAATGAATTCGCAACGCATTCAGGGAAACCTGTCGAAGCCCCCCGTCACGGAGTCTGGTGTCGGAAAATCTCTGCACGGAGGGGTGGGCCCTTTTCCGTACCCCTACCCATCTGTCTGAACGTGAATCGGGATGCCACTACCCCTACACGTGGACGCGCAAAACGGAAGCAATGGGATTCACCCAAAATCGCCAGTTTCTCCAACTGGTTACCCAGATGTCGTAGCCCACAATGATAGGTCATAAATGTTATTATGACTGTAGCCCAGTAATGCACGCTGGTCCACCAGTGGAACGCTGTAAATAGTCATCCAAAAGTTAACTATGATAAAACGACACTATTGTGAAAAAACATAGGATTTAGTAATGCACTACTAAGACTAGGTCATTGCCATTCAGATGACAGCAAATGCTTTAAATTTGTTATGACCAGTCACTGGGGGGGGGTAACAAGATGTAATTTCACACCGCCTGGTGATGTGTCGTAGCAAAACTAACTCTACTGGTCTCTAATCTTGGGCAGTACTAACTTGTACTGCACTTGCTAGGTCCTCTACTAATGTAGTGTCTAATAATGTCTGCTTAGTAAAGACTTAGTAAATAATTTACTAATGATGAACGAAACATTAACAAATGTTTTTATCATTAACAAAGTTTTATTAATGCTTTATAAAATATCTACAAATAATATATACAAGATTTTACATACCTTATAACAGAGTATTTTATTCATTTACAAGCAATTTGTAAATGTTTGATAAATATAAGATATTAACATAACATTTCCTAGTCATTTACAAACATTTGTTATCATTTCCAAGTCATTTACAAACATCTGTTAATGTTTTGTTCATCAATAGTTAATTATTTATTAAGTCTTTATAATGCTTTTTTGCATCCATTATTATAAAGTGTTACCAAGGCATCTGCTAAATGTGATGTAATGTAATGTAATGTGATGTGATGTGATGTGATGTGATGTAATGTAATGTAATGTGATGTGATGTGATGTGATGTGATGTGATGTGATGTGATGTAATGCAATGTGCTGTGTCTCTCACCTTGAAGACGAACATCTCCCTCCTGAAGAAGGCGATGGTATTGAAGTTGCCGTCGCAGATGTTGGGCTTGCCGTTGGCGGGCCGGTCGAGGGAGGGTGGTCGGGCGGGCCGAGAGGAGCGGTCGTGCTTCTTGTCGCCATGGCGCCGCGGCGGGAGTGTGGGCAGCGGCCGCGTGGGCTCCAACATGGCGGTGGGCACACCTGCAGAAATAGATAGATAGATAGATAGATAGATAGATAGATAGATAGATAGATAGATAGATAGATAGATAGATAGATAGATAGATAGATTGATTGATTGATTGATTGATTGATTGATTGATTGATTGATTGATTGATTGATTGATTGGCTGACTGCGTAATTGACTGATTTAATTTCAACCTTCACGGTACATGCACACAGGGACGGCACGTTTCCTTAACGTCTCCGTGAGCAGCGCGAGTCCGAGAGTTTCGCGGGCTGCCTTGCACACTGCACAGTCAACGTCCACGTTCTATCCGCGGGCAGCAGCCATTCATTTTCAATGGAGCCTGCACATTGAACGCGGACATGTCCGGGCGGGACGGACATGCGCCGCGCTTACACCGTGCTCCTGTGTGCAAAGCATGATTTGTTTTCATGTATTCTAACAGTTTCGGACTGATAACGGACACGTTCTGTGGACGTACTGTGGATGTCCGCGCCGTTGGTGTGAATGCAGCGTCATTGCAGCAGCAATGAGTATTATCCACCTTACGTAATAAGGGTGCTGAACCAAATGTATCGATTGATCGATTAAAACTGGATACAATTGCATGATTGATAAAAGATTGATTGATTGATTGATTGATTGATTGATTGATTAAAGATTGATTGATTTCTAAACTCCATTCACCATAATGGATGAATTGACAATGAGTATTATGTATCTTAAGACTGGTTCTTGAACAACGCCCACAACCCCAGTATAATGCCATATAGATATTTTAATTGGGACATTGGACGTGTACCCTTCAACAAATGTCAGTTGACAATCAGTAATCCAACAACAATGACCTGACCAATAATCAGTGTAAAAGAGCAAGAACCCACACACTCACCCACCCACCTACACAACCACCTACACACACGCATGCACGCATACACACACACAGACACACACACAGACACACACAGTCACACACACACACACACACACACACAAGCAGACATACAAATACACACACACACACACACACACACACACACAGACATACAAATACACACACACACACACACACATTCAGAAGAAGCAGAGGAACAGTTAAAGCTACCCTCCTTAACTTTTAGCTCCAGGGCAGGCAGGGGCAGGTGGGGGGGTGGGAGGGAGGTATGTAAAATGGCAAAGGCGTTGGCGGGGTCGAGCGGTCGGGTGTCGTCGCCCCGGTTGGCCTTTTGTTATTTCTGCGCGGGCTCAGGGGCCGCTTAAGCCGCCCGCCCGCCGCACTGTTAAAATGTCAGTGTTTAAGGCGGGCTGAATAAATGAAGCTGCCTTGACCCGCACCGCTTTATATATCAGAGGGAGGTTTGGCTTTCCAAGACATGCATAGACACTCACATATGGGAACACATACACACATAAACACAGTCACACTCACATACACACACATGCCCAGACAGACACACACACACACAAACAAACACGCATACACACAGTACATGTGAACACACATGAACTACAGACAGTGGGAATGCACACGCACACACACACACACACACACACACACACACACACACACACACACACACACACACACACACACACACACACACACACACACACACACTGCAATGCTCAGGACCCTGTATGTACCGTAGCATGGAGCGCCTGTATCTTTCTGATGCTTATCACCAGGGTAAACACACACACACACACACACACACACACACACACACACACACACACACACACACACACACACGCGCACACACGCACACACAGACAGACAGACACACACACACGCGCGCGCGCAAGAATGAACACACACACACACACACACACACACACACACACACACACACACACACACACACACACACACACACACACACACGAGAACGAACACACACACACCACTGAGCTGAAAAACCCAGGGCACGTAGTGATGCAAAAACGCACCGTAAATCTTCTGGATGCCTTGCAGGTCGTCGAGCGGCAGCTTGAAGTTGTGCGTCTCCATGTACTGGTAGAAGGGCGCCATAATGGCACTGGGGTCATTAGAATGCTCCAGACCCAGCGCGTGGCCCAGCTCGTGCACCGCCACCAGGAATAAGTCGTTACCTGGAAGGAAAACAGTACAATACGTTACATTACATTACAATACATTACATTACATTACGTTACGTTTAGGGGTGGTACGGTTCACAAAATTCGCGGTTCGGTCCATATCACGGTATGAAGGTCACGGTTTTCGGTTCTCTTCAGTTCTCTACGGTTCTCGTGTTCGTCTTCTGTGTTGTTTTTTTATTCATAATAAATGATGCACTGGGAATATGTATTACAGAGCCGCCCACTTGGCTAAGCCCCATGCATGAGTCAAGCTAGGTGGCACTGGCAGGCAAGACAGTGAGGCGAGGCGGAGAAAGTTTGCCGACGACACATGGTGTGCCATTTCTCCTGTCCCTCGCCATCAGACTCAGACGTGTCAACACAGCAACGCAACGTGTCAACGCTTCACTTCCTGTCTGCTTATCTCTCTCTCTCTCTCTTTCTCTCTCTCTTTCTCTCTCTCTCTCTCTTTTCGCTCTCTTTTCTCTCTCTCTCTCTCTCTCTCTCTCTCTCTCATCACCGGATGTTCTGTCGTGCCTATTTGAAGTGCTGCCCCACGCATCACACCCTGTCGTCTGATCTCGCCATCCATATGGGCGACGCAGGTGAGCTCATCCTGCCTCAGCCCCCTTGTCACTCCTCCCAACACCCCATTGCCACCCCCCCTCTCTCACACCCCCCCCGACACACACACACATCCGTCATGCAACCCCTCCTCTCTAACACCCCCCCACACACACTGCAACCCCTTCTCTCTGACATAACGCACCCCCCTACTGACGTGCAGACGTCACAGTTATATGACTCAAGGAACAGGAAGTCTCCTTGGCACTCATCCAGACCCCCCCCCCATCCAGACCCCCCCACCCCATCCAGACCCCCACCCCATCCAGACAACCACCACCCCACCCCATCCAGACCCCCACCCCATCCAGACCCCCCCCCACCCCATCCAGACCCCCCCCCACCCCATCCAGACAACCACCACCCCACCCCATCCAGACCCCCCCCACCCCATCCAGATCCCCCCACCCCATTCAGACCCTCACCCCACACCAACCGACGGCAACACGCCTCTCTCCTCGTTCAATCTTAATGCATTCTCACCTTCAGTAATACACTCACACACGCACACACACACACACACACACACACACACACACACACACACACACACACACACACACACACACACACACACACACACACACACACACACACACACACACACACACGCAATCACACAAACACATATGCAATCACACGTGCACACACACACGCACACACACAATCACATAAACACACACAAACACACACACACACACGCACGCTCGACTTCCCTTTGTTTATTTTTCTTAATGCTCCATCCCCACCCCCATCTCTGATCTCGTCGTCTGATTGGTCCATATCGCCTGTATTTCATTACTTCCTTATCAGCCTCCTCCTCCTCATCTAAAGCCTCCTAAAGCCTCTGGTGTTATTGTTGTTTTGGGGTCCTTCAGCTCCGCCTGATAATATAAAGCAGTGTTTCTCAACAGGGGTGCCGGGGCACCCTGGGTTGCCGCGGGCCCCCCTCACGGGTGCCGCGGAAACGTGGCTGATAGATAAATTATGGAATATAATACATATTTGTCTAAATTGATAAGTTAATGCTAGTCAGTGGAATCTTTCATCTGCCATTTACGCACAATAAAGTAAATATAGGTGGCCCAGTCAGCTGCAACTTCGAACGTCGGCCGTGTGACGTCTCCAAATGTGTCACTTTTCTAAGCTTGTGTGGTATCGGATGCAATGCCATGTTACGGTTTGTTGGTTTGGGGTGCCTTGAAATTTTTCATGAATTGAAAGGGTGCCTCGCCTAAAAAAAGGTTGCGAAACACTGATATAAAGTACCTCTCCCTCCCTCCTTGGCCGCCCGCCTCTCACTTTGCTCCTTACTTACTGATTCCTCTGCTGATATTTATTTATTTATCTATTTATTGTTCTTGTTTGTGTGTATGTTTGTTTTTTTCCAGCCTCTTTTCCTTGAGATTATAAATAGAGCATGTCGAGGCGGGCGGCAAGCGAGTGAGCGCCGAAGAGGGGCTTGTACAGTACTGTCCTCTCCTGCAGGTAGAGGATTATCAGATGTGCGGCGCGGTGCGGCGTGGCGTGGTGTGGCGTGTGAACGTGGTGCAGTGTGAGCGCGGTGAGAGTGTGGCGTGGACCTGGTGTGAGTGCGGTGTGAGTGCGGTGAGAGTGTGGTGTGGTGTGAATGTGGTGCGAGTGTGGTGCAGACCTGGTGTGAGTGCGGTGTGGTGTGAGTGTGGTGCGGACCTGGTGAGAATGCGGTGTGAGTGTGGTGTGAGTGCGGTGTGAGTGTGGTGTGAGTGTGGTAGCCTGATTATCATCGACTTTCAAATCTCTTCGAGACTTGGTCTGACCAAGAGCATAACAATTATAATTTCCCAAACAACATTTCCCAAATGGCCTCCCTTGGTTTGCTAACAACTGTTTGCTTCCCAACAAAGTGTGAAGAGTTCCCGTATTTGCGGGAACTCAGAAAGTACTTGCATTGACTCCTGACCTGACTAGTAGCAACGCTGAAGCTGTTGTGTCACTAGGAGGGCACGACCTGGCTATGAGTGTGGTGTGGACCTGGCGTGAGTGCGGTGTGCGGACGTGGCTGCCTCTGTGAGCATATGGCGCGCTGAAGGGCAATAAAGAGAGAGAAGAGGAGAAATCCATTCAGCTTTTCGCTTTCATTTCATGCTCCAAGGTCCTCCCCCCTGAGACCGGCCCGGCCCGGGGAAGAAGAAGAATTTAAGGACAAATTTGCAAAAAGCTGTGTGCGACCAGATCTTTATCAAGTCAATGGTGTGTGCACTATGTGTGTGTGTGTGTCCATTGTGGTTGCGTGCGTGCGTGCGTGCGTGCATGCGTACGTGCGTGCGTGCGTGTGTGCGTGCGTGTATGTGTGTACAGTACTGTATGGTATGTCTATGCTGCATCCTCAGGGAGAAAAGAGTGTGAACGAGAGAGCGAATGTGTGAAATAGAAAACAGAAAAGAAAAGAAAACTGAAGAGAGGACAACAAAACAGACCATGTACTTATGCATAACTAGAAATGATGATATTTGAAACGAGAAAAAAAAAAAGTTTTAATAGAATATAATGTGTTATGAGTCAGATAGCACTTCTAAGACCACCCATCACTGCACTGTGAATATGCTTCACTGTGAAACTCAATTCAATGACCGCACAATAAAAAACACAGAGACGAATACAAAACGATCCCTCATTGCTCGAGGCTATGTTATTGACTGAAAGTAATCAAGTACATTATGTGTGCAGACATACAGCAGAATTCTGTATTTTTTTCCTGAAGGCTGCTTTCAAAGATGGGAACATGACAGAAAGGCTTTTTTAGACACCAACTAAGATAATTATGAACACCCAACACCTTTAAAAAGAGGATGCACAGTGGGAGGGTTTATTTCAAATTCACACAGAAAGGACATAGAAAGGACATAGAAACTATTTTCACCATAACACAAAAGCCAAACACAGCACCCGGGGTAGAGAGGCAATAGCCAGCCCTCTCTACACGTGTTCAGGCCAACCAAGAACTGTGCCAGCGCTCACAGATGATCTCCAACATGACACACACACACACACACACACACACACACACACACACACACACACACACACACACACACACACACACACACACACACACACACACACACACACGCATAGACACACACACGCACACACACGCACACATATGCACAAACGCATGCATGCACACACACCCCCCTACATGCACACACACTGACACACGCACACACACACACACACACGCACACACAGCCCTAACAAAAGCCCACCAGATTAAGAACATGAATGCATCATACTGTACTGTACTGCCCACGGCTGCATGGACCCTGTACCATATCATATGAGCCATAGATCTGAGAGTGAATAACTGAAGTGTATCATATGCATGCTGCTTTCTTGTGCAGAGGGATCACATCTGGATGCTGGGTGCTGCTGGCTCATCTCCACTTACCGTGCGATCACGCCGCCAGCGTTGAAACGCGTGGAAAGCGGCGGAAGTAATTGACTTTGTATGGAAGAGCAAGAGCATTTGTATGGACATCACAACACAATGTAATCGCAGAGGAACCGTATCACTGATGCTGGTTGCTAAGGAAGATGCTTTGCCTAGCAACTGTTGCTATGCAAATGGTACACCAAATACAGTATAATATATGTATACTACAGACTCCAAGCTTTCATATGGTATATCATAAGCTATTATAACCAACTGCATCATGGCTCTAGAGGCCTTGGCAGTGTACCACTACATAGGACTAGAATGCATGGGGTCATATACAATATGATGTGAAAAATCATAGTGGGAGTGAGTTATATGACTGTTACCACTCAAATTCTTATTCAGGACATCTTGAAGATTAAAAAAAGTCATGTGGCGTTTTGTTGTGGGGGGGGGGGTGCATGGTAGGCTACTGTTCCTCCCCGTCTAAAATACACAATGTTAAATGCTGTCCTGCTTTCTTTATTTTGTATAATTTTTGAGGAATGAGCCACCCAGTTTTTTTTTTATTTTGGTTGAGTTGAGCGCGTTACCAGAGGCGATTCTAGGGTCAGGTGGGGCCCCAAGCGAAAACGCATAAAATGTGGGCTGTTACAGTTTTTCTCGATTGCCTACACACAAGTTCTGGTACTTCACACACAATTCTCGGAACATCTCACCCATTTCCCAACTCCCCTAACCAATGTCACTGAACACTAAACACAATTCCTACTTAACACTCAAATTCCAGTTTTAAAACACACTCTTTTCACACCATTACACACAATTCTCTGGATTACACTCAATTTTCATAAAGAAAAACACTGGGTTTCTCATGAAACACACTGTCATTCACAACACTACAATCAACTGCCATACTATGTTCACTTCCTCATCACATGGGCAAACTCTCTTCATACCGGTTTACAATCTGAAATCATCACCCCATAAGGACACACATTGCATGTCATATTGATGAAAAATGAGTGGATGCAAGGAGAAAACACATTTGTTTAGTTTTTGAACTCATGAATATGTTATACAAGGCATCACTTTCATGTGGTTACCCAATATTTTACAATAAATTAGTGCAATTTTTTAAATGTCAGAAAAATATGTACAATTCCGAGTCTAAAACAATATTTCAGTATTTTACTACAGAAAATACCCTCTTTAGTAAGTAGAACACTGAAGAAAATAATGGCGATATTGCTGTTGATGCCTTCTCTGGGTGGATGCGCCATGCAAGACGGTATTTCCCTTGCTGCCTGGCCAGGGAAACGATTGCATGTGATGTGGATGAGGTCCTGTGGCCAGACCACAATAGAAGGCAGGATGAAGCAGAGTAGATGTGAGTGTGTGTGTGTTTTTTTTGTTTTTTTTTTCCATAGCAATAGGCTATAGCGTAATGTAATAGGTTTTTTGTACTGCCAAATAGGCAGTGGGGTTTATCTTTGTGTTGTTTTTGTGAAAAAGAAATACAAATCTTTCTGTTTCTGTTTGTGTG
>NC_085870.1:3941194-3948694 GCF_034702125.1 Engraulis encrasicolus
AGCCTTGGGGCTCCAGGCCATCTTAATCCGGCCCTGCCTGCCCACAGCCAACTGCGGTCACCTGCAGAGCTGTACTGCCATATCACAGCAGCCTACTACTGCTGCTGCACGGTGTCTTTGTTTACTCTTGTGTAAGTCACCTTCAATAAAAGCCTCTACTAATGTAATGTAATAGTGCTGCTGTACATTCAATTGCACTCCTTCCTTCTTCAACTGCTTCAACCAGGATTTTTCTGCTCCCACTTTAACACTTTTTTATGTAACGTTTCGTGCATTTCGTGTGAAAACCCTTCTTCAGACAAAAACAAAAAGCGGGAGCAGAAAGACCCTGGTTGAACCGACTCCCAAAGAGGTTGGATATATAATAAGAGGAATCGAAACACGCCCACTCAATGCAAAAGCGTTGTCCCTCCTTCTTCTTCTCTTTTCGTGATTTTTGCACAAGACGTGCGCTACCGCCATCTCCAGCGCTAATGGGACTCCATTTATTCTCTACCTCAAGACTCCGAAGGTCTCCTAATCGAAGGTCTCCTAAAGGGGCGTTCACCCGACGTAAAGTGGATACCGGAAAATAACCTGCCTGCTTTATCTCACTCTCATATACGATTCTCTGCTACTCCTCTCCTTCGACTGATCACCACTCTCAGAGCCAACAACCATTGTCACCTGCGGGGCCGTACCGTCTCTGCACATGCCCAACTCACACCTACCACTGGTGGTACACAGTGTTCCTCCCTCCACATATCTTCAAATTATTTATGTCCTCTACTAGGGCTGCACAATTATTTGAAAAATAATCAAAATCGTGATAAAATAGTAAAATCGAACTCGTGATTTTAATCGTGATATAATCGTGACAATAGTGACCTACTTTTGAGAGCGTCCTTGAAGCCAGAACATACTGACAGGCTGGTGTTTCTGGCCAGAAATCTGTCCACTTAAGTTTCATGCTATTGCCTTTACATAATTATTACAATTTATTTTATTTTGCTCATCCCGCATGCAATTCATTCAAAAAAATCTGCAAAAATCAATAATCGTGATTAATAATCGTGATTATGATTTTAACCAAAATAATCGTAATTATGATTTTTTCCATAATCGTGCAGCCCTATCCTCTACAGTAATGTGTGGTTAGCTGCCTTGCTCATGGATGGAAGTGTAGGGCTTCAAACCATCTGGGATTTGAACCTTCAACCCCCAGATTGAAAGACCAACTTCCCTAACCACTACTAGGCGACATCTGCCCACGACTACAACAGTTTCAGGAGAGTTAAAAGGTTGGCAGTTTGAGACATTACCAAGTAAAGCTTCTTGTGCCCTAGGAATGACCCGACCGAGATTAAGAAAAAATAATTGTATAACTTTTTAAAAACAGAAAAATCCTCAATACTCAAATGTGGTTTGTAATATTCATAAATAAATTCAAGTGCTTGGTCAGGTTCTGTCCAGCTGTCCACTTCCTTCTGCTTTCCATTTGCCATTTCTCTCTGCGTTTCTTTTTTTTTCTTTTCAATTCTCATTACTATTCAATTAAGCATTGATCCAGAGACTCATTCATCAGCTGCGATCATCATCAGTGATCAGCAAGCAGGCGGCCAAGTGCTCACTTCACCTCTAATTCTTGACTGTTGGGCAAGAGCAGAGCTGCCTTTTTTGCGGCCAGCAATGCAGCCAGCGGAGCCAAGAAACTCTCAGTCTCTAGTCCGAAAAAGCCCAGAGAGGTGCATTGTATGTGTGTGTGCGTGTGTGTGTGTGTGTGTGTGCATGTGCGTGTGCGTGTGGTACCACAGCAATCAATACTCATATTTGAATGTAATTATTGAGCCCAGTAAAACTATGTGACCCGCACTGTGTTTATCAACCCCTGGCAGAGAAAACAATACACTTAGCAAATTTGCCATTTTTTTTCCCCTGTCAATACTGAATGAAGCATTACACTTGCGTCATCAAAAATGATATTAAAGTCATTACCCGGCCGCATTACATTTGGAGATTCATTTATGTCCTCTTGGATGTACTGTACACTTGTAGGCAGCCTGTGTGCCCTGTCAGTGTGCTGTAAAATTCACAACATTAATTTGATTGCGTAATGACAGACAGGCAATACTGTACCCTATCCAACCCAATCTGTCCCACCCTCCACCTCCCCCCCACACCCTCACCCCCCCCTCTTACATGAATGAACATGGGAACATTTGATTGAAGAATAACTGTAATACCCGTGCTGTTAAGTTAACCACGGCATGACGATTACATAACTATTACAACTGTTGCGTAAAAGTACTGAATGAATGGCATTAGAATGAGGGGGTGTTTGTTTTTTTGATGATTATGGCACGCTAGGTAGATAATAGGATGTAGAGCGTCTGAGCGCCAGAGCGCTGATCCGGAGTTGCTGCAGTGCTTTCTCACAGTCCACGTATAGCATTGTGCTATGGTGCTATGGGAGACAATTTGAAAAAACTCCTGCACACTGACAATTTCGCTGTTTTTCTTTAACCCATTTTAGCCTAAGCCCTTTTTGGGAAAAGGTGCCCTCTCCCTATTAAAACCTAAATATCTCAGCCTCCGAAGCACATAAAAACATGAAATAAGTTGCATTTAAAAGCTACAACCTTCATTTCACACTAGAATGTGTTCATTCAGCTCTAACTTACCGGCATTTTTAATAAAACAGCTCAAATCTCGAGAACTTGAATGAAGTTAAGGTAAACGTAAAGGTAAAATGTGTTTTTTCTAATTGTCTGCCGAGTGACCCATGGGCCATCTCCGCCGCACCTGCCAGCTGGGCTGTGCGAAAAGAAATCCAAGTTCAACGTGGTGCTACAGGGGAAAAAAAACATGGGGCAAGGCACTGCAAGTGCACCCCCATTGACATTTCGTCGCTCTAGGATTATAAGGTTCTATCTGACATTTTGGTCGAAATTGAGTTATTGCCATAGTCATATTATAGTAACACTGCTTTACATCCTAGAATATGTTTTTTAACGTTTTATGCATTTTTCACCGTTTAATCCTCAGAACCAGAAGGTTCTATCTGCAAAACCGCACTTCAACTTAGAATTATAGGGTTCTATCTGACGCAATTGAACGTAGCAGCTTTGCAAAGCGGCTAATCAGCTGCTTTTTCGTTTGTTATGATACCAACGCATGTCTCCAGTCTCAGTGCTACCATTGCCTCGCAAAATGTTGCAAATATGAGCTTCTGTTTGCCATTCAAAGCAAGGATGGCGACTCCAATGCACCCCCGCTTATTTAATCAGCAAAAGGCGGAGCTATGCACCAAGTTGGACAGATCTTGCAATTTACGGTGACACTGATGTAGCCCACGTTAGAAAGTTGAAGTCGAAACACATTCAAAGAACAAACGTGGCAATTCTTAATCCCATGCTTGCCAATTAGCTGTGCTTACGTGAGGCAACATTAGGTTTTGCGTTGCGTTGGGTCAGAATTGCTCAAAAAGTAGCCAGTAGTATCATGGACATGACCAAACTAGCTATCAATATTAGGCCTACCTTATCACGCGATGAGATGCCGTCACAGTCGATTTTACTGAGCCAAGCAGTCCCTATTTATATGGGAAGGTAAAGGTATAGGCTAATGACGGTAAATATTACGCACGTGTTGTAGACTTGCAGTGTTTGTATTTGACCAAAGTGCTCGCTGGTTGCGCATGGCGTACCAGCATGGTAATATCTAACTATTTAATATACTATGGCTTTGGGTCACTAGGCCTAATTAGTATTATTATTACACTTTTTGGTTCCCACTGCAATAATGGGACAAACGTACGTTAAAATAAAATCTATCTATCTATCTAGCTCTATCTAATCTTGCCATGGCTAGCCTTTCCCTATCCTATTGGACCTTTACTTTTTGGTAAATTTAAGCTGATGTTAAGATTTTTTTAGTGGCTTTTAGCATATTAGGCCTATTTATTAAGATAATGTTGTGGGCTCAATGATAGATTACACCGACCCACCCAGGCCAAGTGACCCAAGAACCAAGGGGGCCCTAAAGCTCATCATCCACTTTTAAAACATTGTGCATATCATTATTCATTCCCTGAATGTGAAATGCAGGTACTTGTTGTAATTTATTATATGGAGCCCTGGAATAGTCTAACAAGTACACTTTTACTGCAGTAAATGCAATATGTTAGATACATACCTCCATACTATACAAAAACATTGACTGTAATGCACATTTGAATTGTATTGCAGTGCTGACAGATCTGTACCTGGTATATATTTTACAGTACATTACATAACATTAGGCCCTCATCCAAAGGGACTTACAGTACATGGTATTTGTACAGGGTATTGGCTATAGTCCCTGGAGAAGTAAGGGGTTAGGTTTCTTGCTCAAGGACATCTCAGCCAGGGAGTGAGATGGTGGGATTTGAACCTGTAACAATTAGTCTCCTTAACCACTTGGCCAGGGGTGGAGAAACTTTTGCATCTGTACTATGAACACAAATCAGGATTTCCCCCTGCACTTTAGGCCTATATTGAAGGCGGCCACCTTCACAACAGACCCCACCTTCACTAGGTCCCCTGAAAATGCAACTTAATTGTATTGCAAATGTAATTCCTAAGAATACTTTACAAAATATGTCATATTTCATGTGAAGCTGCATAACATTGAAAGTATATCGGGCCCAGATAAGATGATTACGGCCCTTGGGACATAGGTTCTCCACCACACTGGGCCATGGGCCATTCTGATATTGTGTTAAAATTTGACTTTTTTCCCCCTCATTTTCTTGGGGGACAAGCCCCTGAACCCCTAATAACCAAGGGTTTCTAATATCTAGGTTAAACTCTATCTAACTACGGGTATTGTATAAATACATACAATATATACATATAGGCTATATATAGGCCTTCAGTGGCCTGAAATCTCCAAATGCCAATTAATATTCTTTAAATAGTGTTGTTACAACCATTGTATTAGTAATCTATGAGTTTTGTTCAGAAATCATTGTTAATTTCTATGTTTTGGTAGATAGAACCCTATAATTCTAAAAACATTTTGCGGTAAGGTTCTATCTGCATTCTACCTGTTTAAAAAACACCACTTCCCAATGTTCAATGATTTAAATATTTCAGATTTAGAGTTCATTTAAGGTGTCTTTAACTCTAGTGTATCAAATTAACATTTTCCATATGCCAATTATGATCTACAGACTGCCCCAATTATACAGTGCAAAATCGCATCTTACAGCAATACATACAGTGGCCTGCAATCTCCAAATACCACTTAATTTTCTTTAAACAGTGTTGTTACAACTATTTTATTAGTAATCTATGAGTTTTGTTCAGAAATTATTGTTAATTCTGATGTTTTGGTAGATAGAACCTTATAATCCTAAAAACATTTTGCGATTTCAGTGCAATAAGGTTCTATCTACATTTTACCTGTTTTAAAAAACACCACTTCCAAATGTTCGATGATTTTAATATTTCAGATTTAGAGTTCATTGAAGTTGTCTTTAAGTCTAGTGTATCAAACAAACCTATTCCATATGCCACTTCTGATCTACAGAGTGCAAAATCTTTAAACCTCAATATCTCAGAACTGGTCAAAAGTCAGATAGAACCCTATAATCCTAAGGCGACGATGTATATGCTGCCGTTGATCAATTTCTGGTGTTGTTTGTTTTTTATTCTGCGGTGCTGTGCCACAGAATGGTCTATGTACTGTACTGTATGGGAAACACTCCACTTGACACTCACCGTCGTGGTTGGCGTTCCCTAACGTCCACGGCTCGTCCGAGTCGAAGTGGGTGTCGCCGCCGATGCCTGGGCCGGGGAAGTAGGCGTGGGCCAGGAAGCCCCCCTCGCCGTCGAACGGAGAGCTGTCGCCGTGGAAACCCGAGGCGAAGAAGATCATGATGTCGGCCTCCTTGCCCTGCGCCTTCATCTCCTTGGAGTCCACTTCCTGGAAGGACAGCGGCGTCACCGACTGCCACACGTCGAAGGCCTGGCGGATGGCTTTCTTGGTGTCGGCCTCGCCCACTTTGGGCGTGTAGTTGTGGATGCTGTCATCAAGGCAACAACAAGAAGAAGAGGTCAGAGAAGGTCAGCAGCGAAGAAAGGAAGAATCATGGGATCATGATCTGCTTTTTTATATATATACATATATGAGGAGCTCTTTTCCAAAACGCAATATCCACCATTTTTTATTTTTTACATTTTAATATTGGAATTGACTGTTAAGAGGTCCTATCATCTATGTGTGAATTCTTGCCATTCAAATGTTTTGAAAACATACTTTAAAACCTCTATAAAACTGCATTTTGCAATGCAAATCAATGGAATGTCCAATACAAAAATGTCAATTTCCCAACATTCTATAAAATGGATATACCTCATTTTGGAAAAAAGCTCCTCATATATTTTCAGGGGCTTTTATGCCTTTATTTGATAGTCCGAGATGGTGACAGGAAGCGAGTGGGACAGAGAGACAGGGTGGGATCGGGAAATGACCCCGTCCGGACTTGAACCGGGGTCCCCGTGGGCATGCAAGCCCAAATGTGGGGGGCCTAGCGCGCTAGGATCACTATCTGCTTTGACTGTCAAAGTCCATGTGATGTAATCGTGCACTGGTTAAAAATGCCCTGCTTTACTGTTCCAAGTTGAATAAACTTTGATATATCAAAATAAAATGTCTGACATAATGTACTGTACTGTCAATGTCATCAGTCATTTGTGAAAATGAAATGTTATATAATATATAATAATCAATATCATCAGTCATTCATTCATCAAAAAGAAATGTCTCACGTCATGTGCTGTAATACTGAAAATGGTACATTACATTAGAAAACATTGATGCATCCTTCTCGACTAGCGCCCTGCTGAATCCTCCCCACAGCCTCAGCACCAGGAAATGGTCAAAAAAGGTACAGCAACTATGCTGCTCATTGAAACTGGGCTGCCTATTGCCAAATTTGATCTTTTCATGAAAGTTTACTAAGTAATAAACTAATATTTTCTTGCATGGCCCAAGTACAGTCATTTCTTAAGCTAAAAATGGCTATTTCTGGAAATTCAAAATGGCGGACCATGGAGAAGATCCCCCTTTTCATGTATGAAAAGTGCAATTTTCCAGTACAGTCCAATACTGAGAAGTAGATGCTGGTGGTAAGTATTCATGAAAAACGTAACATTACTGAATGGGCAGCATGAATTCTGGAAATAAACAACTAAAAATCCCACACAGTGTCCCTTTAATGCAATTGGGAAGGTTTAAAAATAGCTCTGCACTTCACCGAGGACACAGAGTACTACAATACAATACGGCAAGTCATCGGGGAGAAAACATCCGGACTGCTACGTACACGTACGGCTACAGGCTCTCCTGAAATTCCATCATGGGAAAGCCTTTTGTTCCATCTGTTGCTGCTGCTGCTGCTGCTCTGTGTGTGTGTGTGTGTGTGTGTGTGTGTGTGTGTGTGTGTGTGTGTGTGTGTGTGTGTGTGTGTGTGTGTGT